>NC_143013.1:255222572-255457572 GCF_055824585.1 Amblyomma mixtum
CACGACAGTACATGGCGCTTTTCGAAACGGGTATAAAGGTGAGTCGAGTGTTGCGCGCAGAAGACATACGCCACTTCGTTGGTTTTAATAAATTCAGGGGGCACTTTGGCTTTCTAAAGTGCTGCAAGGTGAAAGCCTCTCCTGGCGCACTGTTTGGCATTGACTGCGAGACTGTTTGTGCTGTACTAGTACTTTATGCGACTACACATTACTACACACTTTGAATGCCGACTTTGACTGCTTCCTTAGCACGACTCTGTCTCTGCTTCGATGAGTTCGGTTGTATCCATGGCTTTGTTCGCAGTAATGAGGTACGTAATGTTGTCACCAACTAGAGTTACTGTTTCACCAACGAGAACTACTGTATACTCTATCACCAACGGGCGCCTTATGCCCCCTGTCGGAGCGGAAAACTATTTTTTATTAGTCGTATTTTATTTATTCGAGATGTTTTCCAATAGGCATTATGTAAAAGGGAAAGAAAGCTATAAGAAGGAGCGTAAACAAGCCTCGCTTAAAAAGTGGCAAAAATTCACGATAAAGCGATTATCATGAGTCCACTTGCGATAATCGTCTGCAACATCCCATCGCAGGCCTACCTTCTTTAGGAAGCGTCGTCTCACGGGAGCTGTAGCCGGGCAAGTCCACAGCAAGTGTTTTTCGTGACACTTATCTGGTGCAGCACCACAATGAGGACACTTGTCAGTCACTTCGAAACGTTTGTCACTCCAACGATGACGCACAGGAGTCAGAGCCGCTCCTGCCCGAATCCGGCGCACAGATACCTCCGCCTCCAAAGTGAGACTCCGGGGGAGAGGGTACGAACATGGAGGAATTAGAGCGCGTGTTCGCTGACGCAAAGCCTGCTTCTCGGAAACATGGGACAGGAACAGATCTGGGGGAAGAGGGGAAGGTGGCGGGATGTCTGATGTGTCAAGGTGTGTCATTTCATCCACATGAATATTATGGGGATCCTGAGCATGGCCGCGAATCCAGTGTATACGCACAGGACAGGGGTATTTTGTGCAAAGTTGGTGAATGGAGTGTGTAACTTGGAATGTGCGCCGGACTGCCTTAAGCTGCTTAAGGGCGGCAAGGGATGCGGTGTACAATATCGGTACGAGTGGAAGGGAAGCAATGGCATTGTGTATCGCTTGAAGCTCCAAGGCAAGGGGGGAGCAAGTATCCGCGCTACATGTAGCGCGGGAGTTAAGATGAGCATGGGAGGGACTGTAAACTGCGGTAACTCCCTGCAGTGCTGTGTGTGATGCATCAGTGTATATTATGCACCCTGAAGGAAGATGCGCGGCTGATATCGGCGTCGAAGCAGAGGAGCGATTGTCTGTGAGTTGACAGTATGACCATGGAGGAAGATTCTGTAAACGATGAAGCTGAAGCGACATCTTGCGTGCTCTGTTTGCCTCACGCTGGTCGATGATTTCACTGAATGTATTAAGTTGAGCGTGCTCTTGCAGAATGGGTATGGGTGTGATACGAGGAAGATAAGTTATGGCACGCATAGCCTCCCGATTGATTGATTGTCGTCTACCCCAGAGGGGCGTCAGACATCCGTAGGTGACCTCATTACTTCGAATCCGCACACTCCGGCATCATCACCATTTCAACGAACCGAAAAGCGTGACACCTCTGCTGACCACCTTCTGTCGACAACGATGAGGCGTTAAAGGCTTTAACCTTAAAAATGTCTGATGGCGAAGCAGAGTGGCAATCGCCTAGTCGCCGTCGTGACGCCAGACGCAGTGATTATTCTTTTTCACAAGATGTGGCGACCTCTGGGGATTGGCGAACATTTGTCTGCTACTGGCTGAAAACAGACGCGCATGAGAGACGCAGGCGCGATCTCGTTACACAAGGAAGCAGCTGCGCTTGAGAACTGGCAGCACCGTGGTGGAAAGTGTGTGCTTGACAGCTGCCGCCATCTATCGAATACACCTGTCACTAACACGAACACGAATACGCAATAGGAATTGGCGGCTTCGTTTTGAATCTGTGTAGCTTAAGAGGCACGCAGGCGCAGAGCGGCCTTGAGAAAAACGCGAATTCTATCGCCGTGCTCAGCGAAGGGGTGACACTGGCGACACCATAGAGTAACATATTAGTATGTATGTTACTGTATGTTCCTCTATGGAGACACCATGAACTTCCGCGGCGGCGGCAGCAGTGAGGAAATACCGCGCTGGTACGGCGCTGGGAGGAAGCGAACGAACTTTGCCACGATCACGGCACTGCCGGCTGCGAAGCATTGTGTACACACACGGCTAGATCGTGTTTCTTGCGCGAAGAACATGATTACAAGCATGCTATCTATGTTTTAAGGCTTATCAGAACATTCTGCGGAAGCGTATGGCAATAAAACTGTCACACACTGCACGAACAATAGCAATACGCGCTAGAAACCACGACTGGGCTACAGTTACCTGTTCTATGCTACTACATTAGTATATAGGAAGTCTGAAGCAGTTGTAGGCGTGGTCTGGTAAATCATATAGAACACTATCATCATTTTTAACTGCAAAAAACCGAATCCAATGGGGATCTAAAGAGAGATCCCCCCTAGCACGAGGCCACCATCTTCAGGGACTCCCAGGGGAAAGGAACATTTTCTGTTCGGGAAGATTATTCAGCTAATGTTCGATTAGCAAGAAAGAAACTGTTCTTAAGGTCAGCAAAGCATCGTTCAAGATTCGTTTCGATAAGCTACTCATCGGCAAAAAGCATTTCGTCTATCATGAGAACAGAATAGGCTTGGGCAGGTTGCTAATTAATTGCATCACAGTAATCATAGCGCGGGAAACAACACAGGACAAACACGAGACAGGACAAGCGCTAACTTTCAACAGAGCGGATTTATTGCAGATCAGGAGCATATATGCACTACTGATACAGCTAGCAGATAGAAAGAAGAAACATGAAGGAACATAACAAAATGCCACATGCCGTCATGCCATGAAATCGAGTTCTTTCTTCGATAATGCCACAGATGGTCTGCTCACGCATTGATCTCCTACCCGTGCTAGTTCACACGCTTCCTTGATTTCTCTAGTCAGTTCGTTATGGTGCCGATACAAAATGACTGTCTTGTCGAACGGGGGGCGGCAAGGTGGTCACATTTTTTACAATGGGGTGCCAAATGGCCGTCTGTGGTGCTGTTACCATCTTTATTGTTGTGCTCTAGGAGGCGCACATCCAAACACCTACCAGTTTGCCCTGTGTACAGCTGACCACATGAAAGTGGAATTTCGTATGCCACCCTCTTCCTGCAAGGCACGTAGGCATTTCTGTGCTTAATTCTGCACTGAGGTTTTCGCATTCGGGTAGGGCAGCTCTTTTTGCTCGCACTCAAAAGCTTTTTAGGTGCCGTGAATACTACTTTTACTCCAGAACGTTCCTACCTTCCTTATATTGTGCGAGACCTTATGCAGGTAGGGAATCACGGCTACCTTTTCTTTCTTTTTTCTTCCATTTTCCTAACAAGGGAAGCCAGTGCCCATGCAGTGCTCCTACACACTTCAACATGAACGCTTCCACAGCCGCAAATATCCCCCTCCATGCAGACAGCTCACAAGAGGAGAGGCTGGCACCTGGCGCCACCAACTTGAAACCAGCACTTAACCCCACCTCAGCTTCTTCAATAAGCTCGACCCCACCTACTACCCGAACAGATTCCCATTCTGCTCACAGTACTCAACAGTGTGCCACACCACGTGGGCCTGCTCTAACAGCGAGGCAGTCCCACCCCCAGATCCTCTTAATGGGACTCCGTGCTGTCCAGCCTGTTCTCGGAGGACCAGCGGCAGATGGTGCACCGGGCCCGCAAGGAGGCAACGGCCCCGGGATCCCTGGGCTGAGGTCACCACCTCACGGGGAGCGGGGGGGGGGGGGGGGGAGTGGGAATCGTCACATATACCTAATAAATGTTTATCTCTCCTCCTCCTCCTATAATAATTTTTTCAACTTATTCTTTTTGCTCTTTTCTCCCTTCTAGTCTTTTTTCTCAGCTGTCAAAGTTGCTGCTGTCAAGGTTAAGCACTCGGTCCTTAAGGTGTGTTCCATGCTTCAACCGAAGTGTACTCTTCTGGAGTGACACTCCACTTGCGACGTTTAGATTTGACAAAGTGCACTTATAGAGAGTGACACTTCGGGACGCCGTAGTGAAGGGCTCCGGAAATTTCGACCACATGGCGTTAAAGGACACAGGTGGTTGAAATTTCCGGAGCCCTTCACTGTGGCGTCCCTCATAGCTTGAGTCTCTTTGGGACGTTAAACCCCCATAAACCAAACTCTCCGTAAGTGCTCTTAACTTGCCCTCTTGACAAGGGTATAAGTGTAGGATGTAACTACGCCATCGACACCCGATATAGACGCAGTTTCACACCCCCGCAATATTGAGGTGGGTGCCAAAATTTTTGGTTCCACTGGGGTAAGTTACGATCGCGAAGTTGCCAGCCAATCGCGATTCAATTTCACAGTCACGAAGCCCTTCGCGCCTTAAAGTGCGAATTTCTTCGTGAACCTGTCCGGCGACTTTTTCAGAGTTGTGGGGACGCACTCGTCCGCTGTGGTTCGCTTTCCCGCAATGCTCCCTCAACTCGTTCTCTGTGGTTAGCTTCCCCGCAATGCACCCCCCCCCCCCCCCCCCCCCCCTTAGTTGTGTTATAGTGCCTAGAATATCTAGGCACTATAGTTGTGTTACTTTAACTAACAGGGGAGGGCTCTGGCATCGCAGCGCCACGAGCGCCACGGATGGCGTGTTTGCTGCGCGCGCGCGGTGGAGAGACTGGTCTCTTCGGCTCGGCACCGGGAAAGCGCGCGGACGTTGCGCCCGCCGCTTCGCTCTTCGTCGCGGGCGCCTCGGGGTCGGAACATGCTCCCGCTATCCCGTCCCGTCCTGCCTCGGAGTTTTCGCTTGCCCTAGCGTGTGCGAACGTTCACTCATAACCGTGCTGGTGAGTCGGACGTCCTCGATTCCTCAGCGTATTTTGTTGCTAGCTCGCGTTATTGTTGCAGCAATAAATGCCTTGTTTGTGTCAGCCAGCGTGTCGTTCCTTTGTTCTCTCAGAGCAAAGCCCGCCGTGGTCGGCGTGCGCTCGGTAGCGTACGCGACCAAGGGGTGGGGTCCGGCGGTTTTGAACCGTGTCAGCCGCGGTTGAACGGGGAGAACGTATTTATCTACCCAATTAAAACCCCACAGAGTGCCCCAGAAAAGAAAGAAAGGTCAAGCCCCTGCAACAAGCACAATGCATACGACGGCATTTTGTGGAGTAAGCACGAGACATTTTTTGTTGATCTGTAGCCCACATTTTCTTTATTAGGCGTCGAAGTGGCAGGCAAAGCAGCTGGTTTCATTACAAGACGGTGGTCAATAAATATGATACACGTTGTACATAACACAGGTACGAACTCTAACAGACACACATGCTAAATAAGAAATTGGCAGAAAAATGAGAAAAGTTCACTACGCGCTATAGACAACAAGACAGTCAAGAAGACGAGAGCACGTGATGAAGGCACAACGGGTAAAGAAAAGCGGTAAATGTAAAATTCAAACAGGCAGAAGAACACGCACTGAAGTCAGCGAGCAGGTTAACACTCGTTTCTTTAGTGCTAGAAGATATGATTATGGCCACGAGAATTACGGTTATGCTTAGGATACGTAACAAGACCCCAGCCGTTGTCGTGAGCTATAGACCGCTTATAATAACCCAGAACAGAATCTGTACAAAACCTCTGCTTCTATTTTTTTTCTGCAACGTATTCACAGGTCACACAGCCAAAGTGCTCGCTTAGACATGCCTTAAGCAGCCGCTATACATTGACAATTCATCACATACTTCGCAAAGCACACAGGAGCAACATGGCAATGTGCTCGCATGACTAAACACCTCTTTCGACTAAAATGCCCATTGTGGAAATGATTGTTAGTCCTCGCTGTTAAACACAGTGTTTAAGGGATTTAGCTGGGGTAACAATGCACCGATGAGAGCATTTCACCGAGTAATACACACTGTCTAAACATGTATAACAAAAATTCGAACAAGTGTACGCGTATATACAAAACAATACCCGCCCGCAAAAAATCGTGCTTCGGCACCAAAGAACTGGAGAATTACTTCAAAGTTCTAAACGGGACCCAGGCTTGAAATTGTAGGTCGAAGTGTCGCGCAGTGGGCGAAGCTTGCGAGAGTGAGGAGAAAAAAAAGGGAAATGTCACGCCCTTGTCACAAGGTCCGCGAAAGGGGCAGTTGGAAGAGGCGTTTTATACTCGTTAGTCAGACGGAAGGCCTCTGCTAGTGTCTGCACGAAAAGCGACATCATGGAGTGGCGGAAGTTTCACGTCTGAAAGCGATCTTTTTTGGCCGTCGCTTTCAAACCGAAATAGTTTTTTCGAGCTGCCTATTTTGCGGGCCGTGCGACAGGGTTATAGAAACCACGGAGTCACAAATAAAATATATAAAAAAGTGAAGATAAAAAGTGAAAAAGTGAACAGGCATTAGCCTAGGGCCATGATTTACAAGGATCCTTCGTCCAGTAGTATTTAACTGCGTACCACTGATCACTGCTGCCTGTGATATCAGAACCGACAACTAGCAAACAATGTCATGTGCCTGCTCTAACATCTATGGCCAGGATCATCGATGAAAAAAAAAGCACTATGAATTCAATTCTTACAAAATGTAACTGTGCTTTCATCACGCGTCCCACCCACAACTAACGTACTTAACACAGAATATGCAAATGAGACCAGACTACACGTGATTGCTTCACGTACCTATGACTGTTTTCTACGATGAGGTGAGTGGGAACCACACAGGACATCGCACCGTTCTTTCATGTTCCCGCTGTTTACTCTATAAAAAAGACAAGCTTTATTCTCCATTAGTAGGTGCCTCATCACCAACGATGACCGGTCATGCTCCGGAAGTGATTCATCTAGGCTGAGTAATCTAGGAATGACAACATGTCCAGGAGTAGACATTGCCCTCATTACGTGAGTAAGAGGGAAGGATTCGTGACTTCCTGAGAAGGCGACTGTGACGCCCGAGAAGACGCTGCAGTGAGTCACTCCCAAAGGAGTCATTCTACAGGATTCCCCTGTCGGAGGGTAAGGAACACACCAGCGATCATGTCGTGGCTTTCGCGTGAGTCATGCAAGGTGGAGGCGGTCACGTTTTAAAACGCGGACGGCAAATACTTCCTGTCATGCGGGTATGACGTAGACATCATTCACGACAAGCAACGAGCGTTGTGACGTCTTCGCTTGAAACCTGTCTCACGCAGGAACTAGCAAGCCCAGTGGTATTGGTAATTTTTTTTCTCCACCCACAGATCAAAGTGGGCCTCGTTTTTAATAAAAGTAACTATAACTGTGTATATAGGAAACGCCAAGTGATATCACGGCCAGCGTGATACTCTATCGTTTCCGCCTGAGTACAGTGCCGAACGAGAATTCTATCTCACATATCTCACGTAGATGGGAGTTTGGAACATTCACAGCCTTGACTTGTATGTACACACACAGACGCTGCCTGCAACGAACCTGCCCCACAGTGACTACTTCCGTATCAAATCCAATTCGACAAATCGGTCGTCTTCGACACATTTCAAGGTCGTCTGCTCCAGCTGAAAACCATGCTGTGTAGTTAACCAATCATCACACAGAGCCCTCTTTTTTGCCGTGACGTCCCTATCAGTCCCCGGAAAACACGTCACGCGGGTGGAAACCAATGGTAAAACCAACGGAAGTGACGTCAACTGCCGAACGAGTCCCTCGAAGGCGAGTAGGCGGACGTCATGCCCCGTTACGAAGCGCGGTAGGCCCTGCGGCGCTTGCAGACGAACACGACGACTCCGATGGCGATGATGATGAGTGCCACAATGACGGCGATGATGACTATTCCCGGGATGGACAGAACGGTGCTGGGAGCTGCGAAGACCGAGACAAACAGAATGCGTGTAAGAAACGCTTACGTCTTTGGGCAGGCGGCATCAAGTCACATTGTCTGAGTGTCCTGCTTCAAAGATCGTGTACCATTCTAGCTTTAGCGTACGTAAGTACGCGGAATGACATGAACATCGTGTGGTTTCTTCAGAAGACGTTTCAAGTAAATATTTGACTTTTCAAGGTCCACATTCCCAAAGAGACCTTTTACTGAGGCTTGCTGCTTTCGGTATCAGATCTGACGGAGGAGCTTGATTCGTTTTGTAAAAATGAAAAATGCCGTCAGTGAAGCCCGAAGAGGACAGCGGCCATAGTCCGAGAATCTTCATCTCCGTTAGCGGGAGTACATCAAGACGTGCATGCACATAGCGACTTGTGGTAAAGAATGCTCCTTTGAGCTGTGAGCGCAAGAGATTCCGGATTATAGCCGCAGTGCTCTTGGGCTCTGAAAGCTTGCAGCCAGACACTGTTCCCTTTGCTGAAGACATTGGGACTGCGTGACAGTCACAACGCCTAGTAATGACTGCGGCATTAGCGAAGTCCTTACTTCCTTACTGCACAACTTTCTCCGCCAGATATCACAGATATCGCTTTCGACAGGTTTCCCACGTGCATGGGGTGATACTCACAGCAGTTGGCTACGCTCTCGTCACTTCCGTCGCTGCAGTTTTCGATGCCGTCGCACCAAACCAGAGGCTCGATGCAGGCACCGTTGTCGCACTGACGCCACGACTCTGGGCACTCGGACTCGTATGCTGCGCAAGAGAAAAGGCAATGATATTGATGAGCTTTAGGACGGGACAGCTTTTCCTTACAGTAGGCCTTCCGACAGATGCACTATCGGGGACAAAAGGGTGTACTACACGCGGCGGGCGCCGGAGCTACGGAAAACTGCGGCATTTTGGCGAGGTAAAGCACAAAACACTGAAACGAGCCAAGCGACACGTGCCTGCTGATAATAAAGGTCATGCATTGACTGTCTCGATCCCAGATGCCGCCTGTAGATGGCGTTGCAAAGCAGTGTACCAACTGCCCCTTATGCACCGTCAATTAAGTAATGCATCAACTAGTCGCACTTCGAATATGAAGCCATGGTATCTCGAGAGCACTATCTTGACCTTTCTAGAAGTCAAGACGTCTCCTCCCTAAAGCATTTCGCAAATAAAAAGTACGGAGCATTTTTGTTCCGGGAGCGAGAAGTCACCATCAAGTATAATTTTAGCAAACATTTCTGGTATTCAGCACGTTCTCATCTCCCGTGTCCTTGCTTTCTTTCTTATGCACCCCTGCCATCCCGATGCCGTCCGAGTCAATGACGTCACCCCGAAGCTGACGTCACCGCATACCCACACAATCCGGGCAACGATGCACTTACGTCACTCCGCTTAAAGCAGACCGACCAGGAACGGTTACACACCCGCGGCAACCTCTACTGCTACGTGCTGCGTTAAGACGCTGGTCACGTTTGTGCACGCAACCACATTGCAAGTAATACCGCGATTCGTTCTGTTTCCAAAGACGACGTCATTCGCCGCCCCCCCTCCCTTCGCCACTCATCTTTTCCGCTCTTCCCGACCTCATATTGCGACTCGCGACAACTTCGTCCGTCTCGTGTATCATACATAGATAAAACTGCATCTTCGTTCTAGCAGGCCCGAAAACAGATAGGCGGTGCCCGCAAGTCAAGTGGCGTGCGCTCTGCGTACTACGGCCCCTAACGACAGGCACGAAGCGTGCAGAGACGCATGCACGAACACGGACCAAGAAGCGACGCGAAAATACGCCCACGCCACTCCCTTACTTCGCCGTTGAATCAGCGCGCAGAAGCCCATGTCAGAATCCTTCGCGAGACGAGGCCGCGGCGTTGCGCAACTGACAAGGTAGGTATACATAGGCACACATACACAAACAGACGCACGCACAGCTCTAGAGAACGTTGAAGCGTGTTGTAGGCTCTTTGCGCGCGCTACAGGACGCCGCAACCAGCGGGAGCGCAACATCGCTTAATTTTAGTGCGTCTCATAGTACACGCGTGACTAGGCGGTGACTCCCTCCCGAAGCCGGTGCCCTTCGCCGAAGGTATGGAAGACGCCTGCTTGGATCACCGCCAGCCGTTCGTGTAAAAGATGGTGACGGAGGCATCTTTGCATCGGGGATATGCCAGGGCTGCGGCCGCGCGATAGAGACGGAGCCGCACCTTTCGAAACGGAAAGTAGCGGTGGTCGCTGCTGCAGCTACTACTACTGCAAGCGGTGATGAAAACTGCCGTCTCAATATTCCGCCCAGGAGGAGGCAGGAGATGTCTAAATCGTTTGAGAGTGCTTTTTTTTTTTTCGTCGTTCGCGGCAGCAGGAACGTTCGTTGAGCTGCTACATGCAAGTGTACTGAGCAGGAACACTTCACATGCACGATTAGCTGGAGGAGTATAGTTGTATCGTACGTCAGACGATTCCGTTCACGCGATGGTGAGGTTACTGTACATACAGATCATCTTGCTTTTGGCTTTTGTGCGCGACCGTTTCGCACTGCTAAACACAAGCTATCTCTGTCACTGCGCCACCCAGTAATTGTTGCTATGCACGTAAATACGAAAACATGAAAAGTGCGATTTAGGCCAGCTGTGCTTGGTTCTATTCGAGATAGGGTCTATAATGATCGGGTCATCAGGTCTACATGTAGTGTAACTGGCTCTACACTTCGTAATATATATACATGAACTCAAATGCACTGGAAACATTTATACGTAATATTTTATCTCTCATGAAAAAAGTTAGCACTAACGGTGCGGCTCCATTTTTCCTTTTCCGACTAATGCGTTTCCTCCAGATCTGAATCAACTCGCCCAACAAGGGGACATGTCAAACGCTGGCTTCGCATGATAGTTTTGCTTTTAAGACTCGCGCACGAGCCCTGCTTCACTGCAGCTCTATTAGAGCATACCGAAGCGATGACGTCATAGAACAGAGCGAGAGTACGACGGGTGTAGCACAAGCATGTGTATTCTGGACGGGCAGCCTAAAAAGTAAAAAAAAGAAAGAACCTCCAGCCCTGTTGTCGTCATCCTGTCTCCAGGTGCCTGCAGGGTCATGCCCCGTTTCGGTCGATCGACGCTCATGCGCGTGCATTCTTGTGCCTGTCATACTCTTTCTAATTTTTTGTTCTTTTACTTTTCGCTCTCGGCCGTGTTTACACGTTGGCCAGCTGTCAACCATTCCGCCGGAGCTTGTGGCCTTGAATACTGCCAGGGCTACACGTGTACCCTCACGCCTGTTGCCCACGCAGCTCAAGACTAAGCGGCATTGCCGATGCTACAACCGGCTCGCGGTGCACACACACAAATTCTCTCAGGCGCGACTGTTTACGCGTCCGCGTTGGAATAAGACCCACACGGTGACTCAGGTGCAGTCAGTGACACAACGTTGCAAAGGTAAAGAGGCAGAAATGCAGTTATACAAATGCAAGCAACTCCAAGTGTGACTGCCACGTGGGCTCGCTGAGGCCATGTACCTATATAGCGAAAACACACATCTGCGACGCATGTAGGCGACTACTTAGACGACATGCGGATTTCAGCCTGGAAGCTAACAGAACCAAGCGGAACGCGAGTTTAACCCTGTCACTTTACGTGGGCGGAAAATTATTATTTTTATTTTATTGCGAAAGCAATACTAGTTGCACTTTCAGCCCGTCGCGTAGCGAGGCCGGTAGCTATCAAATTAGCATATTTGATTGGATGGGATTGGATTGTATAACCGATGCATCACCACAAGTCTAACCACAAGCACCACCACCAGCTACACTACCAGCTGAACCATGGCGTAGCTACGGATATTGCTTTCGCAATTACCGGGCTTAACCAAGCTAAGCCACAGCCATTTTTCATGATGTTTGTAATTAATAAAGTCAGGTGAACATTATGCTTGATCGTCAATGCAAAAAACACGACGCTGAGTAAGGAGGTGGGGTAAAAAAAAATTGCCGATGTACACGATGAACGCTGCGTGCCAGTGCCGTAGCAATGGCCCATTCCCTCTCTTTATTTTACCGATGGTATATCCTATTTCCCATCTTTCTCTTCTTTTAAGCTCAACTCTATAGAATGGATAACACATCCTCCTGCCTTGTGCTGCCATGCATGCAGTGCACGGGTACCCTTTATTCTTATCTCTAGGTAAGCCTAAACTTGCACTGTCATCCACGTGAGCTTTGCAGTTCGGACGAAAACTATAGGGTGAAAGGCGAGCACCAGGATGCATTTCGTGCATCATCATCTCTGCGTCGAGAGAGAGAGGTAGAGAGGGAATGCACACGTCACTCACTCTTGTTGACGTACGCGGCGATGACGACGTTGAAGGAGGCCTTCCTGTCGGCGTCTCTGCTGGGCTCTGAGGACCACCAGATGGTGAAGCGGTCGCCCTTGGTGCGCACCGCGCCCGTCCTGGGGAAGCGGTCTCCGCACAGCCGCTTGCCGTTCATCTCATCCTCTTCCAGGCCGTCGAACTGCGCGTGCAAGCGGTGGGCATGCGTGTAAGCGCAGAGGACGGGTGTGCGCAGTTTCCAGCAACGCAGTATAGCTTCAAAAGTATTAGGCACTGAGAGCTCCTGACGACACCCAAATGGACCACCACGAACGTGAACAGTCTCCACTCAACGTGCATCCTTTTCGCCAAAACACGCCTTTAATTTTCTGGCTGCCCACACAACTGCTGGAAGCTCCGTCGTAAAACAGAACAGAAAATGTTTTTGCCGTCAACACACATTTTTTGTAAAGTTTTCGGTCATAAACTTATAGTAACGTAACAACAAAATGTTTTGTAGCAACAACAGAATTTTCTGTAGCATTGTGCTGCCCCCTGCGGTGACGGCAGAACTACAGAAAAATACTACAGGAAACACAACAGTGCTACAGAAAAACACACTACGATACTAGAGAAAAATCCGCGTGGAGATATTTCGGGCCCTTGTTTAAGTTGGTTCTTTACAAGCCAAAACAACACTGTGGTCTGGCTTCGAGGCCGAGCGTATAGTGGAGGGCTCCGAATTAATCTCGACCAGCTCTCTCTGGGTGATTTTATTGCAAAATAGTTAAGGCAGACCTTTCATTCGTAGCGAATTTCAGTGCTATAGGTTCGCATGCGCACAGTGACTGGAGGAAACAGTGGTCGAGTGGAATTCCAGCCCCGTTCCGTAGCCGGATCGGATTTCCGTTCTGCCGCAGTGGATTGGCTAAATTGAAGAAGCGGATTTTTTTTCAGACTGCTGTTTTGGTTCGGACTAGGTCATTTTCATATTTCAAAAAGCTGCCCTTATTTGGAGCTCTGTGTAATCCGGGTAAAATTACGATAACCTTCTAGTCCTAACTTTCTAAATTCGGTTGTATAAGACAATACCACGAAGTGGCTATACTGCATGGCTCATACACAGGGATAAAAATTCATGAAAAAAAATCTAAGCTCGTCATTCCTTTAAATTTCGGCACGCAACCCAAATCTGAAGTAGGCATCGCAGTGGCCACGATCGTATTTGGAGAGTGCGATTATGATTTCGCACGGGGATGTACTGACTGAAATCTGAACTCACATTCCGAATTCGGCATACTGTATATTGATTCTGAACATGTGAAGGCGCGCATATAAACGGGACCTCAGGACAGTGAGTTTCTATATTTTGCTGTTCACAGCCCTTGTAGAGCATATATAGAATTAAACCTTGTGTATGACAACAGGGTTCCTGTGCACATACAGAGGGCAAAACGCTTGTCGAGAACACGTTCTGGGCGTGTTTCCTGCTGAGTACGCGATATCTAGCGATTAAATTTGGTTAAAAATGGTCTGGATGTAAGCGTGCATCCAGTTACACTAATAGGATTTCATCTTTTTTTGTCTTCTTGGTCGCAGCGCCTTTGGGAGTTGGGAAACACACAGTTCAGTCGTCCTATATAGACATGTGTTTTGCGCTCTTTACTAACACTCTGAACAAGGGACGTTCACGTACCCAGATGAAGTTCACGCAGGAGTTTGTGGGTCCTCGCGGGATGTCGATGGAGACGGGCGTGACGAGGAAGCCGTACGATTCGTTGACCGTGCGGAAGCTCAGACCCGCCCGGCATCCCCGCTCGTCGAGTCGTTCCTGGAGCGGAGACTTGAGCTTGAAGGAGATGGACTGCGCCTCGGTGCGGGCCTGGTACCGGTCGGGGGTGTTGGACTGCGAGCAGTGGTCCTCCATGTAGTCTGCCAACAGTAGAGAAGAAGGCCCAATGCGGTATACGATGAGATGGTGTGAACCAGGGCACGGTACAGTCGAAGACAGAATCGTTCTTAAAGGGGCTGCGAAACACTGCCTGGGCGAATACCGGCTATACTTCAGGTGGGTTCTTTATGTCACACAGATGCTGACTTAAAAAGAATTACAGGAATCGATGCACAGGAACCGGAGTTATTCAGTGAAGAAATTTCAAAATACAAGCAAACAAAACGCTGCCCTCAACTCGATTTTGGCGGGGCTTCCCACTCCTATTTCGCTCTCCCAATGACGGCACCTGGCGCAACCAATCAAAACAGCCAGCCAGAGCACGTCGCGGAAGTTTGTACTCCATGGTTGCCTGCTCTCTGTGAGACTGGCAGCGTTGGATGGATGGATGGATGGATAGGAGCGCCCCCTTTGAAACGGGGTGGTGGCAATTGCCACCATGCTCAGCTTTTCTTTATTTATTATTTTTTTTGTTTACTGTGTTGGCAATTCTCATTAAGATTCTCCATCAGCGTTGTTTCTATGCCAGAGCGCCCCTGGTGGTGTATTTTTATTTTACTTGCTTTGCAGGGCTTTTATCTAAGACAAACAAATTGATCTTGTTGATCTAATATAAAACGCAGACAGGTGACAAAATGTGTCTCTATTTATTCACACAATTTGCAGGATATTTACTGTTTGTCCGGTCATCAAGCTCGCGCCAGGTGATGTCATATCCGCTGCTAAAAACCCGCCACTGTGTGGCGACCATGAAGTTGTTTTTGGGAGGACATTAAAATATTAAAAAACGGAATGTACGCGGTGTTACCGACGCTAATAGCACCATTACAACTCACTGTATGCAATCAACAGGCAAAACGGTTAACTAAGATTGTGTTTCTGGGCCCCTTTAAAAGAAACATACCTACAAGCATGTGGGTTGGATGGATGGATGGTAATGGCTTTACCCTTTGTACCGGGCGGTAGCTTTCGCCACCTAGCCTATACTTCCCCCATTGTTAATTTATTTTTATTTTCCCTTTCGCTCTTACAATGTCTAATCTGTCTATCCTTTTACCCTCGAAATTCACGCCTCCCTTGATTTCCGCCACCAATCCTCCAACCTCCCCTTCGTCAATGTCACGCTTTTCCCATCCACTCGCCCGTCCTCCCCAGTAAATCCCAGCGCTATCTCTATGGTCGTTGCTGTCCCCTCTGGGAGGGCTGGGCGGAGTTCTGCGCACCTCAGAACCAAGTGCTCTATGGTCTCCGTTTCCGTTTTACAAGCAGAGGTACAGAGAAGCAGAGTACAGGAGAAGTCGCCAGGGTTTAATACCGCACTTTCAAACCACCCTCGTCGGAGTTTCTTGTTGTGCTCAGCTTTAATCATAACTTTGTTGCATCTTATGCGAATTCAAGCTGCCGCTTGCTATGCACATAGTATCCGCTCTAGTACGGCTGAAAGTTAACCAGTTTAATTCCTCCATAATTTTATTCGATTCGGTAATTGTCGCGGTGGGACTGAGAACGTTAATGTGGCCTATATTTTGCTTCAGTCAACAATATATTATGCAAGCCTTCGGTAAATTAGAGAGAGATAGGCTTATAGCAGTGAACAATATATGGCACGAGAAAGAAACCCCTAGACATTTAGTGACCTCAAGCGGCGAAAAAAAGAGACAGTTGATGTCCCAGAAATTGGGAGCGGTGGTAAAGGTATCAATATTATTCAGGTTAACTTGTGATTTACATTAAACCTTTAGTTAATTAAGCTATGTATTTGTCTTTAAAAATTCTCGCATTTTAAAAATGCTTTCACGTCTCAGTTTTATTTTCTCTTTGATGAATGCCATCTTATGGTTCAGCGGCGCTGATTATTGCACTAATTAGTAAATCTTTGCGTCTGTCACCGTCAGCCATGGGAACTATAGGTACAGTCAGGCCGCAATGAAACTCAAACAACGCCTGTGCACAAAAATTGTTTCACCTGTGTATTTTGAGCTGCAGTCTACAGCTAGCCTGATTCATGTTCCAGGGGGATCTATCGATGTACATGCCCATAAACTGGTTTTAAAGAAATATCTCGCTGCAAAGTAAAAAAGTAGGGCCCATGCGTGTTCGCGTCTGATTCTGGCCAGACTATGCAAGTGATGGTCGTACATATACGTGGTTTAGAGAATGAAGCTTCATGACACGATAAACAAAGAAAAAAAGAAGCGAAGCTGATGGCGCGCATCGCGCCTGCATGTTCCTAGTAAGCGAACTTGTTCTGAAGAACCATGAACCTCAGTCTTCCCGTTTTGCTGCGTCTCCTGGGAGAAACGCACTACAAACGGTAGTCCCCAAAACCGAGGTCCAAAGAGCGCTCATCTCACAATCAAGATACACGATCACCGAACTATACTGTTATGCTTGAAATAGCTTATTTCCCAGCAATCTGCGCAGATACGGCTCTCTGGGGGCCAAATTGAGCCGACTGGAAGAAAGTTGACTTACGGTAAGCACCACTTCCCATGAAAAAGCCTTGCAAAAAGCATTATACAGTCGAACCTCGTTATAACGAAACGGTTTATAACGAAATAATGGCTATAACGAAGGAATGACAATTCCCCTTGGATGCTCGGTCAAAACTGGCTATAACAAGACTACGGCTATAACGAAGTAATCGCCGGGCGTCTTCAATTTCGTTGTAACTAAGTTCAGCTGTATCTGTACTCCATGGCAAGAGATTTGATTTTTCTGCCGACCTCACACGACATCTGGACATCGCCTAATTAGGTTCCCCTGTACCGGTATAATAGCGAAATACAGCCTTTCAACAACTTTTCTTCACTATCATGAGCAGTAAAAACACGAACTCACAGTCAGTGTACGGAGTGATCTCCACCGCCGCGGCCAAGAGCACACAGCTGGCCGCCAGCATCAGCCTGAAGAGAGCGCACGCCGAAGTCGTCTTCATGATGCTTCCACACAAAGTTGGACGATGTAGAAATAACGGCGCGGCGATGGCAACTGTAGTTGATGCACTACAAAAGGGGCACGATTTTCGTTCGGTCTTCGAGACGGGCGCACACCAAGACCTCACCTCAGCTGAGCACGCCGAGTATCTGACAGCCAAAGACGCTGGCGCACGCTACTTTATAATGAAGCTCGGGCCGGCTTTGAACGAGAGTGAATCGTCCACCGAACGCGCGCGAGGAGGTGCGATGAGGTGTGAGTAAACCGTACACGTAAGAACCACCCTCGGCTAGAAAAAAGCGAGAAAGGAAAAAAAATAAGGAAGCTATAGTAGCGAATGGAGGGTGAGCGTGAGCAGGCGAGAATGAACAACACGTATACCGTCGTCGTCTGCAGCGCAGAATTAGTAATTATCGTCTGCTACGGAGAATGGACGACGCGCGAGCGGTAGGTGGGAGAGAGAGATAGTTCATCCGCTGCCTAGAAAAAGAGAGAGAGAGAAACGGACAAAGCGCGCCCTGCGATTGGAATTTGTTTCTTCAGTTTTGTTTCTCTCTCAAAACGGGGGAGGGAGTGGCGCACTCCCAAAGCCAGCGCCATGTCGCAACAGCTCCGCCGACCTCTCCCAGCGGCTGGCAGCTAGCGTAGGTGTGTGAGGCACGGCGATGAGGTGAAGAGAGGAGGGCACACCTTGAGTCACCGCCGGCTGGTGTACATACGCTCTTTGAGTCTTTGAGACGCGGGAGAGAGTGTGTGTGTTGGTGTGTGCGTGCGTGTGTGAGTGGCGCAGTCGACAGGATATGGGAGAGTCACCGGGGCTTCCTCGGCGCGATTTTCCTTCGCAGCAGCACACAGTTGCTGGTCTGTTGTCACCACCGGCGCGTGGAGAACCGAGAGGCATCGCGATTACGCACGAGGGAGAGTCAACCTGTGTCGTCTTGTCGAGGCCGGCCGGCCGGACGCGGCGCGCTCCGGAATGCGCCTAGTGCTGCCGACTTCCGAAACAGATACGGCTCGCTCGCTGGCTCGTTGTCTTGCTGTACAGAAGACAACGGAGTCACCCATCACGTGCAACCATGTTTGTTTGCTGTAGAGAGAAGCTGAAAGCCTGGAAAAAGCCCAAGATGAGGCGCGTTGCAAGGGCCGGTGAACTCACCGCGACCCCGTGTTTGGAGACCGTTACTAGTGGGTGTCGTAAGCGCCAGAGACGTATGCGGTGTTTGCACAAACGCCGTGGAACCCCGGATTGACTTGCGGAAAGCAATAGCTTAGGGTTGACTCCAAATCCTGAGAGCCTCACTTAACGTGAAGGGGCTGCTTGAAGTTGGGTTAATGAATTGGTGTTCAGTCATGACAAGCAACTCATAAGGCAGGACTTGTGCTGGGACAAGGCGAGATTTCGCAGCGAAAGAAATGTTCGACGCCAAAATCTTTAGATTTTATCACATACTACTAGCGACTGCTTGCTCCCATATAAGGATAAGGCATTCTACAAAAATCAAGTTTATTTGCTATCTTTAGCTCGTCCACAAACCTGCCCAAATTTCCAAGCCTTCAAAGCCTTCACAGCCTTCACAGCTCTATTACTGTGGCATGAGCTGGCAGCCGTATGATGCTTCCCTTCGGTCTCTCTTCCCCGTCCAACGTTTCTAAGGTTCGTTCGGTGGTGAACGGTTTCTGTCAATGTTAGTGATGAGTGGGAGAGAATAATTATAATGACGGAATGATGTTACGAACGTATCTCGCGCGAAGCGTAAAATGATTTCAGTGAAAAAGGCAACAACAATAAATCTAAACAACTGCTGGAGACCTCCTGTGTCACGTCGAAATTGAGTTTCCCATATGACAGCCGTCGCATGTGGGAGTCATGTATTACCTCTTCAGACAGTGTATGCGTTCTAGGCTATATTTACAGTTGGTTTCCGCGGTATGAAGGTGCAACCATTTTTCTGGGTTTCCAGAAGTTCGATTTCTCCGCGTAAATTATTTCATACAGCATCTTTTTGCTGCATGGGTGCGATGACGTCGACAGCAACCCATTTTTTTTTCGTATTTCCACCCTCCATTTCTTTAGCGCAATAAACTTATTTGCACTTTTGATCCCTCGCATAAAGCTGCCAAATAGGCACGATTGACTTCCGGTTTGCCTTTGCCATCATGGTCTTTCTTGTGGTCTCCTTGGAAACAGGCAGAACAAAGCAATAGATGTAAGGCAGTATTGAATGCTTGTAATAGGAATCACTTTCCTAAGCTCACTACAGCATCGCCTCTCTCTGTGCATTTCCAATAGAATAAATTTCCAGCAAAGGTGCCAGTGGAGTTAACCGAAGTCTTTGAGGGGTTTAATTAGTTCACGCCGAAGAGGTTTTATAATGTATTTACTGCGGCGCTGACTTAACGGTCCTGTTCATGTAGCACGCGGCCACATATCAATTAATACTATTTAGGTACAGAGGATTGACAGCCCTGGCGTGGAAATACGCCGAACAGTGGCAATAAAAAGTAATCAGAACATATTTTAAAATTTAATTTCAATTTATTTATTCAACACCATGGTGCTGGGAGCACGTCAGAAAAGCCAACAAAGTCGTCGGCTTCACGTGAACCGCGCCCCCGTTGCAAACATCAGTGGCGAAGTCAGCGGCGTCGAAGTTTGAGACATTGAACAGAAGCTCCACAATGCAGAAAATAAGAAATAAATAACTTCAAGACATGCAGAGGACAAGGAATCTGACAACGTAGCTATACAGATTATATAGACATTCGCTTTTGAAACACTAATTTTCCAACAGAGAAATTTTTTTTCACATGCAGTGGCTTGCACAAGCACGAAACGGAAGAAAAACTGCGATCACAAAAAGAAAATACAAAATGGAAGGAAATTTACATGAGAAATTAAGGGTATATATACTAAAAGTAAAAAGAGCGGAGATTTATGCTAGGCAGTGCTGTTTACATTTTTTAGCTGTAAGGGAATGGGGATGGACTGATTTGTTCACAACGTACGGTAGCTGATGTTAAATCCCTTGCTGTCCATAATCTGCACGGCTTGCCGGAATGTACCAGGGCGGGATGTGACGAAGTAATCTTGTTTGTGTATTAGGTCTTGGGTTTGCAATGTCTTGTAATATTCTGCTGCCTTTATTTCTTTTATACACCGAAGCACGGATATACATATTCATACAACCGTTTTGCTGGTACAATTATGGTTGCAGCGAATAGATGTGTAGCATCCTCCCTAAGACAAGTAAGATTTCTGTATGGACGTAAACGACAGGTCCAAGCTAACGATAATCAGCGGTGCAAAAAAAAAAAAAAATCTTAATCTAAATACCTCCCTCCAACGGTATATGCTCGTATTACGGATCCTGCGGATGATTAGTCCAAAGTCGATTACTACTAATATTTTCACTGTTTACAACTTAGCTGAGCGCACGTGCATTATTGGACTATGCTGCGTATGCTGATAAGTTACCTTTGAAATTCACCAATCGGAACGCTGCCGGCACAGTCCGGTTGCAACATGGCTACGCCTAAAGCGGTAAATAATTATAAAAAAAGAAATGGCAGTGCGCCGTTTCTGCTCATCGGCGACTTATGTTAATATTTTACGTCAGCATAGAGGTAATCAGGGCCATTGTTTACTGTCCTTTGTACACTACATGCATATATGAAGATGCAGAGATGCATGTACAATCTCGACTGTATGCACACGAAAAAAAGAAAGCAGCCGAAAACGAATAAACACCAAAACCAGAAATGGTAGCTCACCCGCAATCAGGTTTTAATGGGCACAACATGAACAATTCATTGGAAAAACATGGACAGTCTCGTGTGTGAGAATCGTATGTCTATAGATGCGCAGATTCCGCTTCCACGATCCTGGTTAAATACGCGATCGACATGTTTGCCGATATAAACCTTAGTAGTCTCGTGTCTGTTGATCCTTCGGCTTGCCCGAGATAGTAACACGATTTTCCAAAGTCCCTGCCGATGTGTGTTTATTTTCGAAAGCATAGCTGAATTCAGTCGTGATCGTGAACTCCACACTCGTGTGCACGGATAATAGCGAGGCTTTAATTTGCTGTGGCAAAAAACAATATCTAGTTTGTTTGTTTTTTCTCGCATAAAAATGCATAGAAACCACTGAGCTTTGTAACAGCTCGTATTAATTTACTTCTCTTTATAACATTCAGCGCAAAAAGGGTGATCCAAGTGATGACGGAAGCGCACTTAGAACACTTGGACCACCGGCGCGCACATTAACACAGCAAATTAAAATGAGAAAAATTATTGCCGAAACTTTGTTGAAGGTGTTCGTGGTTTTACCGGTGTATAAACCGGCATGCTGGTTCGTTTCGCTTGCGCACCCATAAATTAAATCCGACAATGGACTTTCACAACAGATACGAGAGGACGCCAACACGAACAAAACGCGTCATTTCTGACAAGTGCGGACACAAGCGGCATGACTGCACGATTTTCAAGCACTACACCCTCGAGCGCAAATCGTTCGTCCAAGCCGCCGCAGGTAGCCGCTGGCAGACAGCGGCTCGCGCGCTGTCCTCGTCGCATTCCGGGAGACACCCTCGCCTCGCCGAAGGCAAGCGACGACGCGCGCTGCGTCAGTGCGCGCCGGGCTTGACGTCGTGAATCATGGCCGCCGGCACGCGAGCGCCGCGTGGACTCACCACGGGGTGGCGCCCGTGTGCCGTGCGTTGTGTGCGTTGTTGCGTCCGAGGAGTGTGACCTCAAACAGCGCGGATGCCGCCTCCACAATCGGAACTCGTTTTTTCTCCCGAATCGCCGTGACCGAGTCTCTGGCGCGCTTAGTCAGTCGGGTTACTCAAGCGACCACTCATCCGCGCATACGAGTGTGTGTACTCTAATAAAAGAGGCGTACGGGGAAACGAATGAGGCTTGGCTTAGGGAGTTTCCACAAGGGTCATCTGATGAGTGATAGTGACCCAATGACCTCAGCGTTGCTGGATGCCATTCCACACGAGCTTGTATCCCGCTGTTCTAGAGAGAATCATTTTCGCTTGCGCGCTGTGTTTTTTAGCCTTTAGCTGTTCAGCTAAAGCGGTGCTCAAGGCTCATCTGTTCATTCATACGTCTACCAGAATATGCCTTTTGTAAATAGACAAAAATAACGGGTGAAAATCCGTTGTGATGCGACAAATATTCTTTAGCTCTGATTTCTCGGTTTTAATGGGGACCGCTTCACGATTTTACACGTTATCCGTGCGCAGGGGCAATGCCAATCCTCTCCCCTCCTCTCCGTTATCCTCTCTCATCGTTCCAGTTTTAGTACGGGTGCTTTGGAAATGCGCAGTAGGTCTCATATTTCGCTTTTGCAATGATCACCATTAATTGCGTCTTGGAATTTAATTTCAGCGTCGCTTTTTCGTTCCGCTCCCGTGTGGGCTTGTGTTGGGTGGGGGCTTTCCTGAGGGTGGAGATGTGCGGGTGGTGGGTGATCCTTCTGGAGGGCAGAAGTGGGTCGCAGGGATCTCTAATCAGCAGAGCGCTGTCATCGCACCCAACAGTTTAATTTTTTTTTTTGCATTTCCCTTTCATCTGAATGCTGCCACCACGACGTGGTTCGATTGCGCGATGTATTGAGTTTTTAGGCGCGTAATCACCTCAGACCATCATGCGCCAAACACATGGTGCAGTTTCTTTAAAATTGGGTGTCCTCAGCGACAGTCCTTGTCCGGACAATGACTTCAAGGAGCCCAACAAATCAAATAAAGACCTCAGCCTTCTTCTCAGGCCAGAGGCAATGGATGAGGTGCATGTTCAAGATCGCCGCTTCTTTCAGGAAACTAAAAGCAGATGGAATATCTACAAGTGGATTATCTCCTAAAAGTAAATTGGGGTGGAAGGGAATGTGTTCATTGTAAAATACAATAAATATTTTTTTCCTCAGCCGTCCGAGTTCTGTGCACGAAAATAAAATAAGATGTGCTGTGAGCTCACCTCCACATTTCTCACGCAAAAGTGTGTCTTGTTCTGTCACTAGAAAGTTATGCGTTATGTATGTGTGTTCGATGCTTATGCGGCATAAAAGTGCCCCTATAAAACGTTCCTGATGCCTGCATGATATCCATTCTCTCAGAATGGGTTTTACTAATTGTAGTTTGTTATTTTCTTCACGATTCCATGTCGACTGCTATTTTACTTTAAATGTATTTTTTATTAGCTTTATGCAATCTGCACAGTGTATATTTACAGTCCTCGAATTCCTTATGGCGAGCTTGAGCAGAGCACGCGTCAGCTCTCTCGTTGCCACCGATTCCAAGATGGCTTGGTACCCAGCAGAACTTAATTTCATGTCCTTGTGTTTCAGCAGTTATTATGTTATGTATTTTATCTCCTATTAAAGGTTCTCTTACATTTCTGGTGTGCAGTGCTGTGATTACGCACAACGAGTCCGTGTAGACGATGCTGTTTTGAATGTTCTTTTCGACTATTTTTTCTTCCGTCACGTAAATGGCCTAACACTCGGCTGAGAAAATTGACGCGCACTGTGGAAACCTGACCGCCTTTTTCCATTTATCTTTCACTACAGCACTTCCGACGTAATGGGCTGTTTTAGAACCATCTGTATAAAGGGCTGTGTATTGTTTGAATTTTTCGTCCAGCGCCAAAAATTCTTGTAAGATGTGTTCACGTGGAGTTTGCTTTTTTTTTTGAAATTGTGCTAATGTGTAGCCACCTACAGCAAGAAAGGTGTACCAAGGTGGCAGTGGTTCGGGTCTCTGGGCAGTATCTCACAGTGTGTTCAAAATTTCTAATTCCTGGCAAACTTCCCAACAAAATAATGAAATAAATGAATTAATTACGACCTAAACAAACTCAGTCTCCCGTCCCACGCACACTCAAAAGCAAGTTTCGGAGTTACTTACTCAACATAAGGGTCAACGCTTCCAGAAAAAAAAATGACTTGGCTTCAACTGAACGCCTTGAGATCATCAAGGAAGCACGTCTTTGCTCGCTTAAAACGAAAACTGAAACGGGCATTTAGAGAAAAAAAGCAGCACAAACACCGGAAATGAGCTTGTGGCGCAGAACTAGAATGACGAACCTGTATGATTAAAGTCATGGTGTATTTGACGAATAAAAGGAAGGGGTCCGTCAGCCTTGTTAGCAGGAAATCGGAGAGGTCTTTCGCAAGGAATGCTTCGGTGTGGGCGATGGCCTGTCGCGTCTAACCTGTTGTAAGTTCAAATGGAGGATGGCCAAAATAGAAAGAACATTCAAACGAAGACGTAGTTATCAGTAAACAAAGAGCACGGGCTGAAATTAACAAGCAGCCATTTAAGCTACTTTGCTCTCGCTGCACCGCCCCTGAACCCATTGCCAAGAAATGGAGAGAGAGAGAAGACAACACGACAAGGAACACTGTGGTGTGACTAATATAGCCGAAAATTAGTATTAAAAAAAAGTTACAGGTGCCTAATCTCTAATGTCATCAGGGGATCACATGACATGTTTCGTGACTTTCGATCGCGCCATTTCTTGTTAGATTCCCTAACTTTTGCTGCACTTGCTTATCTTGTAACATGTGTATTTTTCTCGATTTCTTGCACCTGTTCCTAACCATTCGTTTCTTTATTCATACGTACCTGATTTTTTTTTCTGCTTACCCGTGTTTTAGCACTATACGTTTTATTGGAAATTGATTGGACTTTTTTTTGATGGAACTCTCCCCCTATCTTATATTTAGGGTGCCTGAAATAAATAAAAAAAAAACCTTGAAAGTTCTCATCCACAAAATAGCGTCGATCTGCTAGCGAAACTTAATCTTCTCCGCCTTACCCTCAGCTAACCTTCAACTTTCAAAACCACTCAGACGACTCTGTGTTTACGGTCCTCGGCTGCTGTATGAACCCCAGCGTCGAGGTATTGAATCCCACCTCGGCAGCTGCGCTTCGATGGAGGCGCGTTGCGGAAACGTCCCTGGGCTCAGATTTCGGCACGCGCTAAGTACCATCCCCGTAGAAATAATCCGGATACCTCCACTATATACACACACACTGCCTGCCTCGATAGTTCCTGTCGCAAGCGAAAAAGAAAAACAATTATTCTATCTTAAGCATTTAACCGCCAACCTCGCGCTGCACTCGTCATGATTGCACCAATAACGCCAATGGCGAGTCACACTCGTCCAGCCTGATGTTGCGTTGCTCTCAGCGCCAAAGACGAGTAACGGTCGACAATTGCGTTGGTTACCATTTTGATCACCGAACGGTAGTAGTTGTCTATGAAACACGTTTTGCGCCTTTAGCGCGCGTTTTAAACACAAAAACGGCCATTTTGGCCAAAAATCAACAAAACAATTAGGCGATTTTGGATCTTTTCGAAAAAGAAGTTGGTGGTTAAAAGGTTAATCTACAAAGCTGGACGTATTTGTAGCTTTCATAGCATCTCACTCTGGTATTCTGAATGTAAGGTCGCCGCATCGAATCCCAGCCGTGGCGGCTGCATTTCGGTGAAGTCGAAATGCAAAGACACCCGTGTGGCATACTTGTCAGGGCTCGTTAAAGAACGCCAGGTGGTTAAAATTAACCGATAGCCCTCCGCTACAGCGTCTTTCGTCCAAGCGCAGCAACGATGAACTCAACAAACCATTTTAACATATCACACCATGATCTTTCTTTTTTTGTTAGGTTGCGCAAGCTTCCCTTCTGGTTGTTAACACAAAGCTGAAGACAGGCTGACCTTTCTAGAGGTTCTTTGCTGCAGTAAGCATACGCAGTCGCTTACGGCCGCGTATTCCTGAATGTCTCTTCGTTTGACCTGCTCTTTTTTCTCTCGATACTGTCACGCTGGACGCACCACTCTTAGCCGCTGTTAATGTGCACACGACCGTGGGTCGTAAAGTTCTGAGACTTGCTTAATACCACGGCTAGAGTAAATTCTTCACAAATTCGAGGAGCACGCCTTTTTGCACGGCTACATGACGCTCGGGGTGGTATTCGGGCACTCTGATGCCATTAGGAGCAGCGTAATAACGCGACGCTTTGAACGGGAAGAGGAAATGCTACCGGTCGACCAGGTTACGGCGCACGGCTCGAGGGTTCATGATAATGTCAGCTTCGAGACATATTCCCTGTTTCGGCGTCACATGAAAAGAGTAGTTTTTAACTCTGTAAGCCCCCTTCTGCCAGTTACGTTGCAGACGAACTACTGCAGGAAGCTAGCCTGATCATTCGCCGTCTCCTGGGACGAACAGATGATGGAGGTAGTTGTACCGCCTCACCCTTTCCTTTATATGCCTTAGTAAACACCCACAATCACTGGCTCACCTCGTTCACACGACTACAGATGGAGCAGTTTTGAGAGTTCCATCTTGCTAGGCCGGGTATATGCATTCCTTATGGCTCAGTACCACGAGAAGAACAATATATATATATATATATATATATACATATATATATATATATATATATATATATATATATATATATATATATATATATATATATATATATATATATATATATATATATATATATATATATATTGGTTTCGTTTATTGGGGTTTAACGTCCCAAAGCGACTAAGGCTATGAGAGACGCCGTAGTGGAGGGCTCCGGAAATTTCGACCACCTGGGGTTCTTTAAAGGGAGACTGAAGCACTTTTTCTGAAAATCGGGCTGGCAGCGGCATCCTATAGTTTTTCATGCTGTATACTGGAATATCGCATCCAATTAAGGCAAAAACAAGCGCGAATTGCCTTTTTTAGCCGAAATATGCGGCCTGTGCCGCGGGGCACGCCGCGCGGCGCGCCGCCGCCCGTGATTGGTCAAGAGAGGTCGTGACGTCACTTTGAGGACTGGAGAAGCTGCCGATGCGGATCCGGCGCTGCGTTGAGGGCAGATCGCAGCTTTCCGTGCCGTTGTAAAAGCGAATACGGCGACTATTTTTTTTTACTGACCACCGAAGAAAAGGATACTACAGTTTGCTCATTCCACGTATCGCCTGAAACCAAAAAAGACACAAGCAAAAAATTCTATGCCTAGCACAAGCATACGCCAGCGTCAAAGACGCGATACAGACCATGCGTAAAAGGTGCCAGCACAACATCGGCTCGTATTCTCGGAAAGGAAGGGGTGCGAACAATACTCAAGTCAATTACCACCACCGGACGCCTCCTGGCTCGCCCGGAAGAGCGTCATCCTAAAGAAAAGGCCCAAAGCACTGTGTACTCGTCAATCTTGTTCTCAGTACCCGGCGTTGCAGGTTGGGGCAAGAAAGTATTTCAACTGAACGATGAAGGAGCACAAAGTTGGTGTCAAAATTAGCGAAGGGCAGTGGCCAAGCACTGCGAGGCATGTGACCACAAGATAGTGACGCAATCATGGTGCGCTGGAAACCAAGCCAAATACGCGCACAAATACGCTTCACTCCTGGCGCGTTCAGCAGATGTCAGAAAATATTAATCGCTGCCTCGGAAACGTTCGCCCTTCCTAGATTTGCAGTTTAGGTTCAGTGAAGTAGTTGCCAACTGTATGTGCGTTTAAAAGCCAAGCTAGCTGCAACTCGCCCGCTGCCACAACTTGATGAAGAAACCGAGTAAGGTTGCGGTGTTTTTTTGCAAAAACTCGGTTGGCATTCATTTCACTCATAAATTTGCATCCGAAATCAACGTCGAACGCTTTCATTTTAATTGGTTAGCTAGGATTAAACGAGATGCCGCATATGGAAAGCTTCGATGCTTGCTTGCTTTGCTTTATTGTGCTTTGCTCTGCTTGCTTGCTTGCTTGCTTGGAGACGTCGAACCGAGTATAAAATCACTAACCGAGCCTTGCTGAGCACGTCTCAGGTGGTCTGGCCGCACCTAAGCTGAGGAGAGCGACACATGCTTAAGCCTCTATAAGGTTTCTTCAGGGGCTAAGTGAGCATGTTTCTACTTTTAAAAGAGGCGCTTCTTCGGAATGATGACACGCCTCTTATGCGCGAGGAAATCGATGGAACTGTGTCATGGTTCAGCCGCGCCTTTTCGACAGAAATCTCCAGAGATCACACTAGGACAAGCTCTGCCTGTAGCCGCTTTTACGAAAGTGTTTCGAGCAGAGTAAGCTTGCTTTAGTCGGCTTGAATTCTTTGTCACAGCAGCGAGCGGTTGCGCTGCGAGCTTGTGGTCTTGCGGAAAACAGTGGAAGACGACACAGTCGCGGCCGTAGTTGTTCGTGGACACGAACGCAGAGTAGTACCTGTTGAATCTGATTCTCAAGGTCGGCTGACACGCTTTGTACGTCGCAACGCTCGCAGTACGAGGAACAACGCATGCAGCACGAGAAACAACGCGCGCTGAAAGCGCGCTCGCGTGCGCCGAAGCATCCCCGGCTCCTCAACATGACGTCACGCTGGCCGACAAGGACGAGGTTTCCCTCTCCGCTGTTCCCCTCTCCTGCGCTCGCGCGGGGAGCGGGAAATTTAAACATCGCGTTTTTAATTGGTGATTGCGCCACTGTTTCAGCCAAAATCGAAAAAATAATTTCACAGACGTGATCAGCAATGACACTACTTCTAAACCCTAGAAGGTTAGCTGATTCGAAAACCGCCTCAGTATCCCTTTAACGTGCACTGACATCGCACAGTACACGGGCCTCTAGAATTTCTCCTCCATATATATATATATATATATATATATATATATATATATATATATATATATATATATATATATATATATATATATATATAGTCGTCCTTCTTCTACTAGCTATATATATATATATATATATATATATAGCTAGTAGAAGAAGGACGACTATATCTTTGCATAAGAGCGGAATATTATGCAATAATAGTTACGGTGGACAATTAAGGTCCTTACGTGCTAAAGGCGTTTGAGTCAAATGCCTTTACCATAAAGGCAGTTGGCCTAAAAGCCTCTATCGGAAGGCATTTACCATGAAGGCCTTTGACTTAAAGGTATTTTGCCTAAAAGCCTTTACCACGAAGGACTTCTCGCTGAAGCTGTTTACCTTGAAGGCCTTTATCCAGGTGTAGCCTTCACCCAGGCATTTACCCATCACCCAGGAGAAAGGAGAGGCATGCCAGGTGTACACACATGACAGGTTGCGCACAACCCGGTGGCCAGGTGGGCCGCTTGCCATAAAGCAGGCTTCAGACATGTACAGTCTTGGCTAAAAGTAACCGAGCCGCCGCTCGGTTACTTTGTATGCCCGAGATATGTATTCCCGAAATCGGAAAATGCGCCTATCAGTGCTACCGCAAGCAAGTTCCTTTTCGCCCATTCCTCAAGAAACGAGGCATTGAGCTCTAAAGCTTTGCTGGAGGCGCCTGCTCGAAAAACTGAATGGCGAGGTGATGATCGAGGGCTTACGAACCCCTGAAACCCGGGGCTAACCCGGGGCACCATACTTGGTAGCGAAAGCTACACTAGGCTAGTCAGCGGCGCATTCCGGGCGTCGTCGGAGGTCCGTACTGCGCATGCGCCGTAACCATGGCAACCGGTTGCCATGGCTGTTAGGCGCCGAGCATAACATGCTCCGCGCCTAATGTAGCTTTTGCTATCTATATCCTGGCCTAGCTGAGCTAGGGCACAGCAGATTTTTCGCTCACAACGCCAATGACGACGCCGGATTATCTGGACAACAGGGGCCTTAATGCCAGGTCAGTTTCAACGTGAAAGTGTGCATAAAAAATCTGCACACAACACAATAACAAAAAGTGTGCACACAACACAATAACACACACACGTCCACACGCGCGCGCACATGGACACACACATACACACTCACATAGAAATACACACGACCTTTTGGCAAATATAATTCATATAGAGATCAAAGCCAAGAATGAAACACGCTTACATATCAGAACACATATGTGATTACAGATCTTACAGACTCCGAACATTTATGAATGAAACCTGCACTCACAAATCAGTTTGTAGAGACAGTGAAACCTAGAATGAAATGTACACTCCACGAACAATGCACACATATCAAGAGAAAGGACATACACATCGTGAAATCCAACCCTATTCCCCTGAGATGATGCTGCGCTGTCCAACCTGGGCTGCATCTCCCAGAGGCGGCACATATACTGCCTCCCATCCGCGTTGCAGCACTCCCAACATGCTGTCAACCGTCTGGTGATATTCCAGAGGTGCTTTGAGCAATAAATATCAAACAAGATTTTCGAACAGTCGCCGTCAGAATACTACCTCAAAACTCATCCGCCATTTTTCTCCTGCCACTTAACATAGAGTGATAGAGTAACTGTCTATTCGCCAGAAGACTCCACCACGCACACCATATCTACAATTTAATAGCCCGTAATGAAGCGCCTAATGGAACCCTTTACGTGTGTAGATCAAACAATACTAGCGTGTATAACATATTAAGAGGGTTTCAAATTGGGCTAGCTGGTAGTCGCGAACCAGTGTTTGTGTCGTCCCTGTGTTGTCCCCAGCCATTTCAAAAGCGCAATTATGTGTGGCCATATAACCCATGCTCAAATTTAAAAAGTGTGTTTCACCCGAGACTTGCAGCAATTTTTTTTTAAATATCCTTTTCGAGTTAGAAGAGCGCTCTTCCGCATATCATTGTCAGCGGTGCAGTGCATTAGAATACGGCTATGACGTGCTAATTAACAAGCCGGTTAACTAAGACTATGTAGTTAAAGGTGCACTGAAGAGGAATCTGAACTTGTCTTTTTGCCGCGTGAACTCGATTTACACGTTTCGAGCTTTCTTAGAAACTGCGATTTACTGCCCTGTGTGGCCGATTTCCCCAATTAAATCGAATTAACGTCCGGCTCCCGCCTTTTTTTTTTAATTCTGCCTCGTACGATGGGCGGAGTTCACCAACGCGTGGAGCGCCTTTCACCCAGTCCCGTGGCGGCTTGCCGCTCTGCCATCGGCGGAGTAATACGTAGTAGTCCGTAGTAGCAAATAGTCCGCGCGTATTTTTATTTCTGTGGGCTTATTTTACGGCTATATTATCTGCGAATGAAACTATTTATTCATGGAAACCTAAAAACAAAATAAAGCGAAAGCAAAGCCTCCACGGGACTGGGTGAAAGGCGCTCCACGCGTTGGTCGACTCCGCCCACCGTACGAGGCAGAATTAAAAAAAAAAGGCGGGAGCCGGACGTTAATTCGTTTTAATTGGGGAAATCGGCCACGCAGGGCAATAAGTCACTGTTTCTAAGAATGCTAGGAACGTGTGGATCGAGTTCCCGCGGCAAAAAGACATGTTCAGAATCCTGTTCAGTGCACCTTTAAATTTTAAACTACTGCCGTTAGGCTCCTTATTTATGGGAGGCTTGTAGCCCATCGGAAGTGATATCCGTATCAGTTTTTAGATTTTCGGAAATGCCATTCTCGTCTGCAGCGCAAGCAATTTTGGCACCGCGCCCGGCCTAAAGCGAAACCTCGCGACCAGTAAAAGCAACTAGCCACGCCTAGGAGCGCGCGTCACACAGCGGTGCGGTACCACGTGCTCCTTTCGCAACGACCATGGAGGAAAAAAAAACTGAAGAGGGAGCGTGACGTCACACAGCCAGCGTTCGCAAGCCGAGTGTTTATGAAGCCGTTTTCTCCCTCAGTTTTTCGCTCTCCCAGTCAGTCCTTATGTTTTGGTTCTAGTATGTTTTAGTGCGCGCGTATGCGCGGCGTGTGGCGCGGAGCGTCTACAGTCTGTCTGCCGTGCTAATCCGCGCATGCGTGCGCGCAGTGGGGCTAGATTTTACCGCACGCTATCACGTGGCGTGATCACGGGGGGACAAACTCTCTTTCTTTTGCTATATCTTTACTTGTTAAGACTAGGCTTCAAGGTTGTCGCCGGACGCTCCCTCCTGGCAACGACCGACTAGGAGCGGCGAGCTACAGGACAGAGGGCGCTCTAAATTGCTTGCGCTGCAGTGGCGACGGGAATGGCATTTTCAAAAATGTAGAAACTGGTATGGATATTACTTACAGCAGGCTAAATGTCTCTCAATAACTGAGGGGCCCTAACAGTAATACGCCGTAACCATGGCGGCCTCATGTTTCAAGAGCTTGATGTTTGCACGTCCTAGCTGCATCCTGACGCAGTATACACTGCTAGTAATGCTATGCGCAAAAATGCGCCATTCTAACTCTAAAAAACATATTAAAAAAAACTTGCTTGTAGTCTTAGGTGAAATGCCCTGCATATCATGTTTTGCTCCAAAGAGGACCGTCTTCGATAGGTTTACTTCTTTAGAAACCGAACTGCATATCACTTATTACTCCACATTTGGTTCATAATTTTCCTGAGTTTACATTTATGGCGCCCACAAATACCTTAGGTATAGTGCCTAGAATATATTGGCTAGTGTGCTGAGCGCGGGCGGCGCGGTGGCACCCGCGGTGATGCCTGCCGCGGCGGCCGCATAGCGGCGCTGTGGTGGGAGAGGGTGTCGGGTGAGCGCGCGCGTCGGGGCGAGCCGGTTTCTCGCACGCGTCGCGCCGCTGAGGGTTGGAAAGGGCTAACCTAACCAAACGCTAACCAAATGTAAGCACACGCGAGCGGTTGATGGAATTCAAACTAAAAAAAAAAACACGTTTCACAAAACACACAATTCGGTTTAATAGAATGAATGCAGTGTGTTTAATCAAAGGGGTAGTGCGAGTTGGGGTAATGCTTTTTGGCCAACAGAAAGTACGAAAAAGCGCGTATTCAATTGCAGTGGCAACAGACAGACACTGTCGCAGATTGCCAGCAACAGACAGACACTGTGTAGGCTTCACCTGCACAAATTAACTTTGAGTGTGATAGAGTAGCACAATTTATATTTGCCACAGCGGCAGGCTATCAAACTTACAGCTTTTGACTGTATTAGTACGGAAACAGATAAAACACTACGCTATTATGAATCCATTGCAGCCTATAATTTATATAAATTTTAAAAGTTCCAAGTAAAGAGAACTTGTTACAATTACGGCTGAACGTGTCCATGCTTTTGGTCTTTTCGCTTAGTCTCAAAAACCTTCGTGTTCAGACCAAAGCCACCCTTAAATCATTGCAGATATTTTTGCAAGCAGTTTTGCACAGGCAAAATCATAATGTTCTGCTTCCGAGGGTGCTCGTAGAGCTTTGGGCTCTGCATCCTCATTAGCAAACATTCCACAATCCAGGCATCATCATATGGCATGCCTCTCAGAGACTTCCGTCTTGCGGCCAGGAAACAAGCTCTCACAGCTAACTGCTGCTTCTTCGGGGGTGACTGTATTTTTGCCTCGAGTGCTTCTTCGCTCAGTGCTTTGTTTTGTTCCTTCATTTGAGCCACATGACGCTGAGCATTTGCCAGGCTTTTCTTTGTCTTTCTCAAAGCACGAGAAAAATTCTTGAATTTTTTTTTGTCACTGCAAGGATCTTTCGTCTTTTTTCTTCTGCACATGTTGTTCTGCGAGAGCTTCCGTAAATATTTGTAGTGCAAGCATGACTCTCCTTTACCATCGGTGGTCAGCAAGCATTTCTCTGCAAAGTACACACTTCTGTATGAAGTGTGCTTGCCTGCAACAGGAATCATGCCACATCCATTACACAGGCCACGCAGAGCCATTTTTTTTTATTAATGTCTCTGCCTCATGGCGGGCTGTAAGCACGCGCTTTTCCTTTGCTCTTCCTCGGAAGTAAATTGTGGCAATTACAGAACTGTGCTCACGCAAAGGTTTTCCAAAAGTCACCATTCTTTCGATGAATAGTTTCGAAAAGTCACCAGCTTCGGTCTCGCAACAGGCATAAGTTAAAGCGACATTAGGCGCAGCAGGCAACTTCATCCATGTCACCGGAATCAGAATTCCATCGAACGGGTGCCGAACATTACTTGGGCACGGACACTGCAGTATCGCTTCTCTATCACACATCGGTCCTGTAGCAATGTCTGTCTGCTCGGAATCGGAACGGTTCTGGAGTTCATCTGATGCGCCTCCACGAGCGACGCAATGAGAGTCAACCCGCGTATCATCACAGTCGACTGCAGAGCACAACTCGGGATCCACCAGCTCGACATTTCGCTTCCGTTTAGGTGCCGGTCCTTGGTCGCAAATGTTTCGCACCTTCCTTTTCACCGTCTTTTTCGGCACAAGAGGAGGTGGATAATTTTCGAATACTGTAGGAACAGCATCGGGCTTCAGGCTTGGCTTCACTCAGGCGAGTTCGTTCACGACGCCGTTCACCGTAATCTTAAAAGATCTTTCGATGCATTCGTCCTGGAAATGTTTTTCGCATACGATAGCCTTCGGTGTCAGCTTTCTGTCTGCCCTCTTGATCTTATTTTCCCATTCAGAAAGCCGTGCTGGGTCCGCCGGTGCAGTGAACAAAGACACCTTTTCTTCGTTAGACCGATAACCGCTTCGACGCAACGGAACAATACACGTCCTCTCTTTGCATTACCGCTTAGCCTTCAACATTTCAGGACGCTCTTGCTCACGTTTAGCGTCTTACAGCTTCACAATCCAAGAGATGATGCTTGTCAAACATTGATTTCACGAGAGCAATCGCGCGAGGCTGCTGTATCGGCGCGACAGCAGACGACAGGAGTTCGGCGGCTTTTGCGCACCCACCTAGGGTGCCTCGATGCGCGCGCGCTCCGTTGAGGGTGAAGACAACTGCGTCGTCTGCTACGGCGGCCGCCATTGCCATGCCCACTTCAAAGGCGCGGGGCGTGCGCCAACAGGCTTTGTGCACTTCCTGCTGCAAAAGCGCGCTTGTCTTCGCGATCAAAAGAAAACACAACTGCGTTTCGCGCCTTTTCTAATGAAGTGGCAACAGAATAGGCTTGTAAGGGACAACTGTCCAAATATTTTAGGATTTGGACGGTCGTTTCTCCTCGCACACGACGACTCGGGTGCTGGATTGGAAAGAGTTCATAGAGCGCACTAGGAACCTAACTGCAGGATTAAAATAAATAATAACAGCAATATCGTAAGCAGGTAGATTGCATTCAATCACTCAATTGTTCAAATAATTAAGAACGCTCCAATAAGTGATAGTAGGTACCAAGAAAAGCCTATGCAGAATGCACTGAAAAAGTGAAGCTTTATTTTCGCATGGATGACTAATCGACCAAATTCACTTTTTCTCAGCTGTTATAAAATTTTTAGGAGAGTACAACTAATTTTATTTGTAACAAGCTCAGGGGCACAATTATGCCATGTGTACTATAAGCGGCTTTCCGCGCATCTCATATCGAGCAATGAATTCAGGAAGGTGGCATCACCGATGTGAGCTGCAGTCGGCAGACTGTTACGGCTGTCGCTAAACGTTTTAATGCGAGTGCAGCTCTCGCATTCCTTGGCTCGTTGTGCGAAAAGCCCGCCGTCGCCGTGGCAGGAATGCGTGCCAGGAATGCGCGGCAGGGCTCCCTCCCTGCAATTAACCCAGGGGGGGGGGGGGGTTATGACGAGTGTATTGTCACCGCGTGGGTGAGAATGCACAAGTTTAAACCTGTCGGCATGGTGAAGGAAGGAGCGAGCAGACACGGGAATATTCCTGCAGCTACCGAGTGCATTAAAAGGAAAATCCCCGCGGCCAACATCAGCTGGCCTTCAGTTTTCGGAGAGCGAGGTTGCGGTGCTATGCCGTCTTCACCATCTGAAGTTCAATCACTCGCGTCCACATCATTACGCGAGACAGCAAAGTGTGGCCGTAGGCGGCAGAGCATGGTCGTCTCGCTTTGTCGCGACCTCATAATCAGCAACTTTCAGAACCTCGCAAAAATTGTGTAGCCGCACTAAACATTGCAGTAGCATTTCGCCGCAACTCTACATTCAGCGACAAGTAACGCTCTCGCATTTATACATCACAAGGATTGCTTAAGTGCCCCCATAATCGAAATGGACTACACTTTTCCTTTACTTTACTATGAAGGAGAATTGTTTGCGCCATTGTGAAGAGATTTCATGTTCATTGTTTCAAGTTAAAATGCAGTCAGTGAGTCAGAACAGCAGGCGCACCAAAAACAGGCCTCAAACTTTTTTCAGCGAGAAAGTCTCATTCAAAGGAAAATATTCGAACAACGCCCTTTTTTTTCTTTTTTGCAGTCCATCTCGTCGAGTGAATGCGGGCATTTTTGTTTTCTTAGAAGGTGCGGAACTTTCCGGGCAATGATACTTGTTCTGTGAGCAATCTAATTTGCTCCCAAATTCGCCACACAATCCCTGTGCACCAAGCTGCTAATCCCCAGCGGCACTTAATTTCAGAGCGATAATATTTACATTTCCCTGTTCAGACCTTCCACACGTTCTCTCAATAAAAATAAATTGCGTACCTCAATGGCACGCACATGCGAATCCTATGGCGTACGAAGGAAAGTTTTACTCATGCTGCAAATGCACGATGTGTTTGTCTGCTGCCACTTGTCGCGCTTGGTATTTACTGTCCAAAGCAGCCTTCTCTTGGGGTCCCTCGGGAAGTGAAATATTCTCCATCCATTTCTGGAGTGGTTGGTGCACTGCGGCAAAAGGCGACAAAGCGAACGCACGTGTTACGGCCGCCGCGCCGCCGCGAGAAAGGGCATGAAAATGGCCGCCGATGGACTGTCACGGCCGGCGAGGCGGCACTCGCCCTCCCAAAGGGTGACTCCACCCTAGAGGGGGCGCGCGCGCATCGAGGCACCCTACACCCACCTAGGGTGCCTCAATGCGCGCGCGCCCCCTCTAGGGTGGAGTCACCCTTTGGGAGGGCGAGTGCCGCCTCGCCGGCCGTGACAGTCCATCGGCGGCCATTTTCATGCCCTTTCTCGCGGCGGCGCGGCGGCCGTAACAAGTGCGTTCGCTTTGTCGCCTTTTCTCTTGGTGCTGACCGAGCGCACATCGAAAAATGCCGGGTTGTTGTGTGCCGCAGTGCACCAACCACTCCAGAAATGGATAGAGAATATTTCAGTTCCCGAGGGACCACAAGAGAAGGCTGCTTTGGACAGTAAATACCAAGCGCGACAAGTGGCAGCAGACAAACACATCGTGCATTTGCAGCATGAGTAAAACTTTCCTTCGTACGCCATAGGATTCGCATGTGCGTGCCGTTGAGGTACGCAATTTATTTTTATTGAGAGAACGTGTGGAAGGTCTGAACAGGGAAATGTAAATAGTATCGCTCTGAAATTAAGCGCCGCTGGTGATTAGCAACTTGGTGCACAGGGATTGTGTGGCGAATTTGGGAGCAAATTAGATTGCTCACAGAACAAGTATCATTGCCCGGAAAGTTCCGCACCTTCTAAGAAAACAAAAATGCCCGCATTCACTCGACGAGATGGACTGCAAAAAAGAAAAAAAAGGGCGTTGTTCGAATATTTTCCTTTGAATGAGACTTTCTCGCTGAAAAAAGTTTGAGGCCTGTTTTTGGTGCGCCTGCTGTTCTGACTCACTGACTGCATTTTAACTTGAAACAATGAACATGAAATCTCTTCACAATGGCGCAAACAATTCTCCTTCATAGTAAAGTAAAGGAAAAGTGTAGTCCATTTCGATTATGGGGGCACTTAAGCAATCCTTGTGATGTATAAATGCGAGAGCGTTACTTGTCGCTGAATGTAGGGTTGCGGCGAAATGCTACTGCAATGTTTAGTGCGGCTACGTAATTTTTGCGAGGTTCTGAAAGTTGCTGATTATGAGGTCGCGACAAAGCGAGACGACCATGCTCTGCCGCCTACGGCCACACTTTGCTGTCTCGCGTAATGATGTGGACGCGAGTGATTGAACTTCAGATGGTGAAGACGGCATAGCACCGCAACCTCGCTCTCCGAAAACTGAAGGCCAGCTGATGTTGGCCGCGGGGATTTTCCTTTTAATGCACTCAGTAGCTGCAGGAATATTCCCGTGTCTGCTCGCTCCTTCCTTCACCATGCCGACAGGTTTAAACTTGTGCATTGTCACCCCCGCGGTGACAATACACTCGTCATAACCCCCCCCCCCCCCCCTTCCCCTGCCTGGGTTAATTGCAGGGAGGGAGCCCTGCCGCGCATTCCCGGCACGCATTCTTGCCACGGCAGGCTTTTCGCACAACGAGCCAAGGAATGCGATAGCTGCACTCGCATTAAAACGTTTAGCGACAGCCGTAACAGTCTGCCGACTGCAGCTCACATCGGTGATGCCACCTTCCTGAATTCATTGCTCGATATGAGATGCGCGGAAAGCCGCTTATAGTACACATGGCATAATTGTGCCCCTGAGCTTGTTACAAATAAAATTAGTTGTACTCTCCTAAAAATTTTATAACAGCTGAGAAAAAGTGAATTTGGTCGATTAGTCATCCATGCGAAAATAAAGCTTCACTTTTTCAGTGCATTCTGCATAGGCTTTTCTTGGTACCTGCTATCACTTATTGGAGCGTTCTTAATTATTTGAACAATTGAGTGATTGAATGCAATCTACCTGCTTACGATATTGCTGTTATTTATTTTAATCCTGCAGTTAGGTTCCTAGTGCGCTCTATGAACTCTTTCCAATCCAGCACCAGAGTCGTCGTGTGCGAGGAGAAACGACCGTCCAAATCTTAAAATATTTGGACAGTTGTCCCTTACAGGCCTGTTCTGTTGCCACTTCATTAGAAAAGGCGCGAAACGCAGTTGTGTTTTCTTTTGTTCGCGAAGACAAGCGCGCTTTTGCAGCAGGAAGTGCACAAAGCCTGTTGGAGCACGCCCCGCGCCTTTGAAGTGGGCATGGCAATGGCGGCCGCCGTAGCAGACGACGCAGTTGTCTTCACCCTCAACGGAGCGCGCGCGCATCGAGGCACCCTACACCCACCCGACTGGCAGCGCCCCTTGCGGCCTCTCCGCGCAGGCATCGCGGCGGGGGCCTCGCCCTCCCGTACAAAACGCGCGCGCTGCGCACACTAGCCAGTATATTCTAGGCACTATACCTTAGGTAAAACAGGCAGACTACAATTCGGCCTTTCTTCATCAAAGTCGCCTACAGCACCCCCCGTGTCAATAGGATAGATGGGCGCTGTCTTTAGATAGTCAGGAAGTGTTCCAGTTTCATACTGTAATGATTATTTTAACTTTGATGAGGGATATTACTGACACATGTTTAATATTGCTTTCGTTTCATCAAATCTGACCGCAGCATTTTTTTAGGGGTGTGCAAATAGTGGTTTTTTGATTCGAAGAGAATTCGAAGCGAATTCGAAGCGAATAGCAGTTTTCTTCGAATAATTTCGAAGCGAATAGTTCGAATAGCACTTCTGGCACTAAAGAAAGGCTGAATGACAGTAGGCATTTCCAAAACCTTTTATTTTCCTAACACACGATGCCATTACATACTGCACTGAGCCTTTATTTTAAACCATGCTTCAAAATTTTAAGAGAACTCCTAAAGTGAGTTAAGAACAATTTTTACCGGTTTGGTAATAAAAAGTACATAAAAATACAGCCTGCTTTCTAGTAAGGAATTAGAGATAAAATACAAAAAATGACAGTATAACAGGACGGTGCCAGTAGTACAACCAATAACTGAAACCACAGGAGTAACTGCACTACACTGCAGCAAGAGTACTGAGAACAATAATGAAAAAAAAAGGACATTCTGCACTACCGGTGACCAGTGGTCGAACGGGTCGAATGTCCAACACTGAGCTAAGCAGTCACGCTCGGTGCACCGACTTGCCATTTGCGTTGCTTGCGTTTCTATAGTTTAGGATCCCCACTTCTTGGCTTGGATTGCGCCTTCTTTTCGGTTACGCCGATGGGACTGCTGCGTCCAAAGATGTTAAAATGGAACATAGGCTGACCGGACCTCCTAGCAGCACTGGCAGCATCGCACCATCGCGTATCCACAGCACCGATAGGTTGGCCGTACTGTCGGGGACATAGCGTTCAGGACGCGCCGCCTATGGCTCAAATGCATCGCCGTCACCTTGCGGCCGGAGATTGGCGCGTCTATTTCGCTATCCGAGGGGTGCTCGTATGGAAACGTCGGCTCTGCTTTGTCTCTCTCGGGTTTAGTGCGGCAAACTGGCGCTCTTCCCGGCCTATGCCGTCACTCTGACAAGGCGTGTCGCACGGTGCATTTTTTTTTTTGCATTTCACTAGCAGCTCGCGGCTGCTGTTTGCCGGAGCGTTGCTTCGCTTATCAAGCTGAAGGATCGGAACATCGTTCCGGTTACATTCCCAGACTAGCAAGAATGGAAGCGGCTGTACAAAACTCTAGCGCCGCAAGCGAAACGTCATTCGCACCGCTCGCGCCTCCTGGCAAAATTGTCCCCGGTAGTACTTCCGAGCAGCACTTAGCATCGCGCTTCCAAGAATGCTCTGAGCCTCCAACGTACCGGATCGAGTGCCCGAGTTGCGGCGACGGAGTGCGGCACACCACCGAAGACGGCTCAATGCCCTCATTATGGCGGTGTTCCGTTCCCACCAATGCGCAAGCAGTCAGAATAGCAAGAAAAGACGCCAGTCATAGATGGATGCGATCATTTCGTTCTACTAAAGTTCGGCAGTCACGCATACGTCCGCAGCCTTCCCGCGCGTGCCGAGCATTAACGGCAGTAATCCTCCACGGGTGCACAATAAGCTTGGCGTTATCACACGCTAAATGCGCCATTCCCATTGAAGTAAGTATACACTTCGGCGACATCGAGTCCCCGCGCTGCCGCTGAATTTTTCTCGCCTCCGCCGGTAATATGATGGCTTGCTTCAATGCTGCCGAGAACGGTCGCCCATGTTCGGTACGCATGGTTCGTCACCTGATTGGGTGAAGCGATAGCGCGGTAGGGCTGCGTGTTTATCTTCGCATCTGTCCTATCAGATAATCTTTTCCGCAGCTCTATTGGAAAAAATAAAGGGAGGGGGGCATGAACGCGGCCAAGCGGTGCCCGCGTTCGAATACTTGCGGCGTCCGAACTCATCGATAGCGTCACCGCCAGCCAGAGTATATAAAGGGTTCGCTGACAATAAACTGCGGTTTCCTGTTTTGAAGCTTAGACGACTGTCGGCTGTGTTCTTCCTTCATTGCGTCTGCCTCGACACGGTGGCAGCGACGCGGCTTATGGCAGCCTTAGTGCGGAGGTTCGAATATAGCCAGAACGCAGGATCTTTCGCAAGAGCGCGTCGCCCTCACCTTTCTTTCGTTTGTCGCTGGGTTCGCACCCCGACCTGATCGTGATTTGCGTGTTGACTGACCCCCGAGCGTTGAAAGCGCGATAAAAAAAAGGCCATGTATGCGGCAATACTCGGAACCGAAACCACATAAAGCAAGCGGGCAAGCGTCCCAGTAACACTATTCGCGCGAGACGAATACTTCGAAATTTCGAATACCGAGAATTCGGTTAGAAGCGAATATCGAATACCGTGCTATCCGATCGAATATTCGAAATTATCGAATATTCGCACACCCCTACATTTTTTAACCTTATTGACCAGCTCTTTAATTCCGTCAGAATTTGCCGGTGCAAAACAACGGAGTTCACTAACGTCACGTGATTATCAACTAAGTTTGGTTCCCGCTCACAATTTTCCTGACCATATACGCCGCTCATGGAAAAACAGGTATTTAGGACAGGGACTGCTTTTAAGGCTAATGAGGTCGGAAAATCGGGTAACTCGTGTGTCAGCAATCCTTCAATTTTGTTCTCAAAAAAAGAAATCAGTTATCTTGCGCAGAATTAGAGCTCGAAACATGCATTCACTGGTGCGATGATAACCATACCTGTGAGTACGACTGTATTTAAAAGTTAACTTTCTTCACTGTTTCCTCTTACCAAGCTCTTCCCGGCTAATAAAGTGTCTTACTATCTATCCTGTAAAGTTTTTTTTTATTCCATTCCATACTTTCCTCGAATCCTTACCAATTTTAGCAGTTCATAATATTCTGTGTCTGCCTTTTAATTTCGCAATTAAGAAGATATATATAGCTCTAGATACACTGCACAGTTGATATACTGACTCATTTCAGTATACGGTACAATAAACTCTATTAATATACAGATTACAGTAGCCTTAATAGTACCGCGATGTACAGCGCCTCACTTCGTGTTGCGGCTCGTCCAACAAAGAGGCGAAGCACGCGACTGAAGAAAGATGGCGCTTCCTGTCTGGATATACTCCACGAGTGTAGATCATTCAGGAGTCGCTTCATACGGGGCTGTGCCTGACCATAATTTTGCCTTCGTATTGAGCTTTCGGTGATACGAGGAACACTTGGTAGTGTTGATTTATTTAGTTCCTTTTGTTGCCGCAGCAGCGCGATGAAAAGACAGAAAATAAACCGTAGAGCATGAAGCAATTAACTGTATTGAAAAGTGGAAAAGTTGTGAGAGACCCTATGCTCCGTGTCTGTAAACTAGGCTTCCGTTCAACCTCATCAATTGTTTTATGTAATCAGACAAAATTAACTAACCTATTTTTTAGCGGCCATAGTTAGCCGGTCTGGTACGTTTTCGCAGAATTGGCTTCTCGTGATAAACATTTCCGTAATGAGCGGGAAGCGCCGCAAAGAACACATAAAATGGCTGCGCCGATGAATCAATAAATCAATCGGAAAGATGTATCGACCGCACGTCCTCGTGGGAGTCGACGTGTAAATTTTGTCTGCGATTTAATTTAGAGATGCTTAGAATATGATAATTTAGGTTCCGAAACAAGATTGCGATCTTTTGTTGTATTTATGCTGGAGTGTGCCAGGGAATTTCCAGTGTGGAGAAAATTAAGAAATTTCCAAATCCCAGAGGAAAATTACGGCGTTCTTTCCGCTGGGCGTTTATGTGTGTTGGATGCATTGTGTCAAGTGCTAAATAAGTTGATAAAAGTTCTTGACCTACTGCAGAAACGCATGTGAATCTGGTTTCTTTTGTTGTTGTTTTTTTGACCCTCACCAAGAAGCGGAATCGACCTGATCCCCAACATTTCGAGAGCTCATGAAGGGGAGACAAACGATAAGAGTTCGACCGTACTCATTAGAGACCACTTTCACCACAAGAGCATGGTTTCGGGCTTGCTGGTAACGCATTTAAAAGGAAGAAACAGCGCGAAGATACACGGGATTACCCACCCTCCCATGTTTACTATTTAAGCGTCTTTCCACCTGAATAAAATTTCAGTTGCGAGTCAGCGCTCGTGTGTGTGTCGTTTCTTCGTGTGTCCGTGTTTCTTCGAGCTGCTTCTTCCTTTTAAGCACTTTAATATTATGGCACTATCATAAATAATAACGCATACCCACGATAAACAATGACAAACCAATAAAAACAGTGCGAAACAATGGCCGTAGAGAGCGAGTGCACCTTGTTCATATTTGGTCTAACCATACAAATCGACGGTCATTTTCTATTGTGCGCGATGGCCAGGGCTATCTCCTCTGTTGTTTGTGTCATTCTTGTCATAATCGACGCCGTGGTGATTAGTCTGCGTTCCCATTAATTATTCTAACTCTAGAACGCTCCAGTGAACAGCACCCTATTGATCGGTCACCCTGCTGCCCTGAAAGCAGCTCGTGTGCGCGGCGTTCAGCAAACAGCCCAACAGAGTGTTGTTCTCGTCATGCCTAGTTTTGTGTCGAGAGTGAATAGCCACGCCAAATATGAAGTGAAAACTGAACCTAAAGGCTTCCTTCGAAAGAAACTGGGGAAGGAATGTGCTCCGAGTTTTTTTTTTTTTTTCATGTCGTCAAATATTGCACCTGCTTCCGGCTTGTGTGGTGCTCACACCTTTCTCTTACCTTTTTTTCCTTTCCCTTTCCGCGCTATTTCAGTGGCTTTGTCCCGAGACTGCTCACCCCAAGGGCGCAGATCGAATTTTGCTGCGTTTCGATTTTGACGAAATACGAAGCCGCATTCGTATACCGTTGTCGTATACAGTGCCGTTCGTATACCGTTGTCGCGCTAGCATAGCCGCTTCTGCCGTACGGTCGTAATTACCGTATATTGCGTATTTACCGTACAGATATATATAAAAAAAGTATGTTAATCCGGAGCCCTCCAATACGGCGCTGCCCGTAGAGCCTCGGGATGTCGACCTCACAACCCGCTAACACTCCATGCGCATCGACAGGGCACATAACGCTATTGCGTGGCGGTCTATAAATCTGCAGAGACGCGCTGTTACCGCGTGTGTACGACACAAGGCCAGTTCATATATGTGGAATGGCATCTGCCACCTTGGCAGTTGTACGCGCTGCCAATTTACTCGGCAACGGCCGAGTAAGTCCACTTATATTGAGGGTCCGCCGGTGCGCTCTATATTGCTGCTGGCGATGGATCATTAGTATTATTTGCTAATAACTACTGCAGCGCCCGATACTGCACCGATACTTCACCTGCATTAAATGATTCCTGCCACATGCGTAGATTTCTGTAGACAGCACACACACGCCTGTAAACGAACGCATCATTTGAGGGAAGTCCGCGAGACAAACAGCTTGAGGCTTTCCCTTGCCCGCCTTTAGGCAACCGCAGCGCTCCTTCGGTCATCGCTAAAACTGGCCACCACTGAACGTAATAGGCGTACTGCGCAGCGCCGGGTATGATGATGTCACCTTTGGGATATTTTGGGGAGGGGATGTTGGACGCCTGCTATGTTGCCCGCGATTGTGGGAGCACTCATGGTGTCCAAATGAAGGGGATAGGGGACGTGGAGGGGAGTTCGCCGTCGTTGCTGCGCTCTCGGAATCCTGGCGACGTGGACGGCAGCTGGTTCTCCACGATCAGCAGGAAGCAGGTCCACGACAGCAGCAACATCAGCTTCAGCAAGACGGGGATGAGCCGCGGCATGGTGGGATATCGGGGGCTTGCTGGAGACAAGCAGGCTGGACTTCGACCTGCTGCAAGGCTAGCCAGGGGCATAGCGAGGACTGCAGGGCAGCGATGACTGTCTGCAGGTAGTAGCCGCACCGAGGGAATCGCGCGGCAATTACAGGGGACCGCAGGCAACTGCTGCAGGGCACCAGCGCGGCGGGCACGCTGGTTGCCACACGTGCGCGCGGCAAGGACTTCGGGCGGCAGGCACCACGAAGTTGTCAGGAACACAGGATGCGAGCCTGGCAGGGCGCTGGATTCTGCAGCAGGGCAGCAACGTGGCGGATCCGCTAGAGACCCCCACGGAAGCTGCGCCACGGAAGGAGGGGCTTAAATGTCCCCAATTTTTTTCTGGGTCATTTCATCGCACAACACACGGGCCTCTTTTGCGTCGCCTACTTTGACAAATGACCGCCGAGGCCAGAATCTTGTCCCGCACCCTCGGCCTCGGAACCCAAACACCGTAACCACTGAGCTATCGCGGCAGGTTATCTACTTGCGGTTTGGTGTACTGGCGCCATCTCCTTCAGCAGCAGAACTGCTGGAAGAGACTACTGCAGAATGCATGCGCCTTTGCTTATCACCATCAGCACCTAAGCAGCTAAGTGCGTCACTGCAGGACAAAGGTATCTGCCATATCTCCATTTAACCCTGCCCTGTGCCAGCTGCAGCCATCTTACCCCTGCACTTTTATCTTGTCTACTGCGGGCGTGAGTCAGTCACACCTCAGTAGGGACTTTTTGAACAGGGTGGCGCTATCGGTTAGGGCTTCGGGGAATGGGGGGGGGGGGGGGGGGGGGGGCAGTGCACAGGAGAAATACGATAACCGGAGGGAGGGGCGCTATTATCCTGCGCACTGAAACCCCTTTTTCACCACAGTAAAACTAGGACAGCGCTTATCATAACGACACGATAAGCTAGGAATTTTTAAAAAAAGATATCTGAGATGCTCGCGCGCGCAAAACCTGGGTCATTTGGAATCAGCTCGCTTTGAATTCAGAGCCCAGAGATAACGTTTAACCAGAGAAATACGTTAATCACCAACGGAAATTGGGGGCACGCTTACGCATCGGGATACCCGTCTGGCAGCCGTCCTCATTTCCCTCCTGGGGTCTGACCAGGATATAAAAGAGGACATGAGTGGAAGAACTGGCGTCTAACGACGACGAGCTGTGAAGCGCTGCAGTCTGCATCCATCGGTCTCAACCTCCGACTCCTTCAAGAGGCACCGTTCGTCCAGGGGAATCGTAGACACCCGAGACGGTAAGTCATCGAACAACCTTCCTGAAAACTTTCAAACGCGAAACACATAGACTACATTTCAGCGTACAGCCTTTGTCATAAATATAGCACGAAAGAGCATTTGCTTCCTAGTCGTGTAGCGGGGCTCTCAACACATTGGGCAGTCGCAAGTTTATTGAGAGGGTTGAGGACGCGAGTCCCTTTCGCCTTTGGGAGGGTATATTTATAGGGGTTGACCTTTTCGGTTTTTATTTTTCGAATCTTAAGGGGGCTTTTTTCGGCGTGTGTTTCAGAATGCAAGTTCCGTTTCTTATCGACGAATATTTTTTTGGGCAAATTAATTACTGATTTTTGCGATGATTTAATGCGGCAATTCTCGTTGGTCAAAAGTCACTTAGAGTCTATGTCGGCACTTTTCGGAGTGAACAGTTCGTTTGCCAGTAATTAACATATTTTACCACTAATTTTGTGCCGCCGCGGTGGCTCAGTGGTTGTGGCGCTCGGCTGCTGACCCGGAAGACGCGGGTTCGATCCCGGCCGCGGCGGTCGAATTTCGATGGAGGCGAAATTCTACAGGCCCGTGTACTGTGCGATGTCGGTGCATGTTAAAGAACCCCAGGTGGTCGAACTTTCCGGAGCCCTTCCCTACGGTGTCCCTCATGGCCGGATATTTGCTTTGAGACGTTAAACCACATAAACCAAACCGTAAATAAACTATTTTGCACTTGCAGGTGTTGTTGCAGAAGGAATTGTTTCCTTTTCGTGGTTTTATGGTTTTTAACGTATCAAAGCTACTGAGTCTATGAAAGACGCCGTAGTGGAGGGCTCCTGATAATTTCGACCACCTGAGGTTCTTTAACGCGCAGTGACATCGCACAGTACATGGGCCTCTAGCATTTGGCCTCCATCGAAGTGCAACTGGCGCGGCCGGGAGCGAACCCGCGTCGTTCGGGTCAGCAGCCGAGTACCATGCATAACCACCGATCCACCGCGGCGGCTGTAATTGCTTTCATTAATAACAGTTTAATGAGACGGCCAGCAGGAAAGAACGCAAATGGAAGTTTACTTCAAAAAACTAGGTTGGCAAGTTTCCTTTGGGTTGTCGCGCTGGGTTGAGCGAGAGGGCGGGGCATCACTTGGTCTGAGTGTTGATGGCAGAGATGGCTCAGTCGTCGCGGTAGCCCGAACATAATAGTTTTCATGACGACCACGTACGGTTTTGAGTCATTATCCTACATGCAGTTACTAAACCTACTTAGCCGACTAACTGTTCTAAGCGGGTGATGATAAAGTGAACGAACAGTGCTCAGATAGCAAATATAAATGGAAAGGCGGGCTAGTTGGTGTTTCGTACTTCAGCCTGTATTTTAACCGCGCGATCGACAAGCGACGAAGGAGTCTTTCTTCGTCCCTAGTCGTTCGCGCGGTTACAATATGCATTGAAGTACGTACTTAGAGAGCAGACAACGAGTTAGTGGTGCTTCCCGGTCTTCAGGGGCGTGTAAACAAGCGGAAAAATGCTTTAAATTGCACAACTGCGCGGCTTTTCCCAACAATACCACTGTCTATCACGGCCCAGGCTTCCCTACTTGGTTAATCAATTTTTACATAGTGTAACTCGCACTCAGGAGCCAGCTAGCTATGCCTTGCACGCCAAGAATACTCACCTTTTTCGTTAAAACCGAATTTCGAAAACTAAATTCCGCTTACTTCTATGAATTTTTTTTTCTATTTAAACCGAAAAGTACAATCTTTGTAGTATATATCATCTCTGAGCATGCGAAACGAACCACGCAGGAGGACTCACGAGTAAATCTACAGGGCCCTATTTTATATTTTTGACAAAGGCTGAACGTATTTATTGCCTCAGCGGAGCAAGGAAAAGCGTGGCATATACTCAGACACTACGAGAGCAGGAGTGCTTCATTTCATTACGTTATTTGTGCGCAAGTTGTCATTACACATATGTTGAAGGTCTTCACGCTGAAGGTGTTCAGTTTGTGTCTTGATATTTATATTTCTCGTATACGAGCCAATAACGATTACTCCGCAGTTCCCGATAACGGAGTTCGGGAAAAGATCAGAAAAGCGGTTGTCGCCAGTCACAGTTGCATTAAAAAACTTATTACACTTCGTTATTGTCCATTTCGAGACAACTGCAAACTGTTACGGCATAGTGCGATCTGCTTCAAAAAGTTAACGAGATTCCCTCGCATGTGTGCTGCTCTGAGTCAGACCTCCTCGTATCAGACATCCGGCCTTCCTGTCGTTTAAATGAGTGTAAATATCTTGATGGTATTCATACTTCAGAGCTGAAACGCAGCCTTTTTCTCTGGCTCAGCAACTTTATTTTCTTATAACCAGCAAAAGCGTTAAAGAGAAGTTTCCGCCTTTTAAGTGTAAAGCGTAAAGGCTGGTTCACATTCCAGCGACTGAGCGATTGAGCGGCGCGTCGCAGCGAAAATTCCCAACTCATTGGAAGCCTCGCCGCTCATCGCAGCGACGACTCAGGCTATTCCGCCGCGGAGGCAGGATTCGCTAGCATTTTCGCTTCCAAGGAAAACGCGCTCAACTTTGTGTTAACTAAAACACATTTGAAGATTATTTTGGGCATACTTCTTCTAGGTAAGCGCGTAGCCACGAATTCAGTCCGCAGCTGTCGTTACCCGGGTCCTCTGTGTAGTGAAGGCGCACTTTTGCCTCCTTGAAAGCTCAGTGCCCCCGCTTTGCGTAATTCGTTACAGATTTTGAAATGACGCCAAACCTTACAAGTGCACAGCACAAGAAGCGGCGTAAGAAGGGAAAATTTTATATGTTCCTGCATAAATTCGCCATTAACCGGCAAAATCTGCAGTGTAGCGGTTAGAACCCGACCACGGCGGCCGCGTTTCGATGCAGGCGAAATGCAAAAGGCGCCCGTGAGCTGTGCGATGTCAGTGGTCAGAATTATCCCGGAGCTCTCCACTACGGCACCTCTTTTTTTTTTCTTTCTTATTGCACTCCCATATCCCTCGCTTCCCTATTGACGCGGTTGAGCTGTCCACCGAGCAGCGAGACAATTATGGCGCCATTTTCTTTCCTCAAAAACGACTAGTCTGTTATTCTTTCGGTTAATGAGGTCACAAAAAATTATTGAATCGCTTCATTACGTCATCTTATTAGTAGAATGCGACATCGCTAGAACCGCTGCTGTAGAGGTACTTGGGAGCGAGTCTGCGCTCCCCCCCTCGTCTGTAGAGCAGCTTACAGTAGGTTGTTGATCCGTGCCCACTGTAACTGTTTGAAGCATGTCTAAACTCAACGAAGAGTAGCCGCACACTGACGCGGGGGCCGCGGAGGACATGTTCCGACCTGCTTGTTTCGTCCTTTCCCGATTGAGCACTACCGCTTTTTTTTTATTTTTGAATGTTCGCGCAGTTGGTCGCGTAACCTTGTGATGTCACCGCTCTCGCGCCCATTCAGCGACTTTTGTGACTAACGTAGGACGCGAAACCCCATGATGTGAAGTAAAATCTGTCCCATTAAAGATTACCGGGGCATCTAATTCCATTATCTGTTGACAAATCGATAGTATTAGAAGCTGCTAATGCCGTTAACGGAAGTCACGTCACTTCTGGCCTGACGACATCCCTACCTGTAAGGCAAATGGGAATACTATAGGGTCTAGTGACGTCATCTCCCTGTACCCAATGTGAATGCGCCGGTCAGGGCCATCACTTCCCTACAGCCAAGGGGCGAATTTTATGACCGACGACGCATTTGGGCCCTGTGGTGCTTCTAAAGCTACCGCAATAAAAACGAAAATAAGGTAAAGCATTGCGTTTCAGGAAGTTTCATGCCAACACAAACGTTTCCTTGCTGCAGGCTATGGCTCCAAAGGACTTGGGTCTGTGGATACACGGGAAATTCGTGAACCAGCTGTGCCCGAAGATCTGCGGCTCGGTGCTGTTCAGCTCGGCGAACGAAGCATACGCCCGGCTGCAAGAGACCAAGATGATACTGCGGAGCAGCGGAGCCGACATCAGCGCGCCATGCGCTCGAGGCAGCCGTCACGCCTGTGAGCTGCCTCGCCAGCTCAAACAATGGAACCGTGTACTGGCCGCAATCAACATTCAGCTGAGGGAACGGGACGCCCCTGGCGAGCTGGAGGTCTTCTGTTGTCTCGTGCCCGGTGACATGCGGGAGCGTGCATGCCGCCTCCAGCGCGCCATCCTTCTCTTGCACTGGCTACTCATCTCACACTCCTGCGTGACCGCCCTTCGAGTGGACGAATGGGGCGTGTTCCAGCGTCCAGAGTACTTTGACCTTCTCAGCGACGGCCTGCGCGAGTCCCGTCGCCTGAAGAGTCTCAGGTTGTGCGTAGAACATCCAATCTTCAGCGTGCACGAACGGCTGCTGGCTGCGATGTGCAACCTGCACCACCTGGAAGAGTTCGTCTGTCACACCCTGCACGTAGACGACGATTCCGATAACATGGCCCTTCTCCGCAATGTTGTAGCGAGAAACGGCAAGTTGGGTCGGCTTGCGGTTGAGAGATTTGTCGGCAAGTCACCGGGCATGTCGGACATCGCGCAAGCGCTTGCAACGAATGCAACCATCACCGAGCTCAGCATTGACCTGAGCTGCCTGAGAGCGGACGAAAAAAACCTTTTCTCGCAGGCACTCAAAGAAAACATCTCACTCCAGTCGCTGCGCCTGGTCGGATCACGCCGTAAGCATACCTTGGGTGTGGCTGCGATTGCAGCAGCAACGAAAGGCTTGACGGCGCTGGTCAGCTTAGAACTATCCCATTTACGCATCACCACTGGTGAGGCCTGGGCATTGGCACTGTCTCTTTCCTGCAGCAGGACAGTGCAGCGGCTGACACTTCAATCGTGCGTGCTCTTATTCACGTACCTGACGAGTGTGCCGAGCACGGGAGACGACTCGTACAAGGGCATTCACTGGCGCATCCAGCCCTTTGTGCACATGCTGCGCGAGGCGTCATCACTGCGGAAGCTTACGATGTCTGTGACTGCATTTCCCAAGCAGGACCAGAGGGCGTTCTTCGAGGCGCTGGCGGCGAGCGGTTTTATGGCAGAGGTGAACATCCATAAGCCCAGCAACTCTTCCTTGCGCGAGTTGTTACGCCTTATCTGCGAGACCGACACCGGCAGCAGGGTGAAGATCGACACACTTCATATGGACGAGATGAGCCTGGAGAGTGCCTCGAAGGGGTTGCGTATTGGAGACATTCGCGTGGTGGTTGACGAGATAGCAAGCAATGGTGAAATTTATAGATGTTTAGCGCAGCTGCCGACGTTCTACACTTTGACATCCCTGTCGGTGGAAGCAGAAGGTGATATTGACGCCGAGTCAGCCCGTTTACTCGCTCATTACCTGCGGAAGACTCAGCTGCTGAGCGATGTTACGCTGAACTTCTCGGCGCTCCGCAACGAGGCACTAGTCTTGCTCGAGGCACTCTCGAACAACACCAGCATCACGACGCTCGATGTGGAAAGCTGGTGCGAGAGTAGGCTCACCGCGCGGATCCTCGCTGACATCGTCTGCTCAAGCAAGAGAATTAGGGCCCTCACCTACAGCTTGACCAGCATCAGACCCTCGCCAGCGTTCTTTTCGGCGCTTGCCAAGCACATTGAGGGCAATTGCACAATCCTTTCGGTGAAGGCTTATCGGTTGAGAGCCTTCGCCGAAGACTGGAACTTGATCCAGGAAGTAGTAGCGCGCAACTGCACTCTCCTGGTCCACGCCGCTCAGTGGGTTACCGGCCGCGCAGTGGAAAAAAGCGGAGCAGAGGCTCTCGAGCTGTTGAGGTCGAACCACATGCTCGTCAGCAAGGTCCAGGAAGTGGCTTCAGTGAACGAAAAAGAAGCTAAGGAGGCGATCAACAGCAGGCTCGCCGACCTGGACGACTTGGACTTTTTCATGAGCGTCACCGGTGTGGTCAGGGAGAGGGTTGTTTGCCAGGAAAGCGCCGATGGCCGTCCTTGCCTGGACACAATACCCTACGACTGCTGGCGGATCTTGCGACGGTATTTGCGAGTTAGGGACGTGGTAGGCACCGAAATTACGTGCTAGGAATTAGGCCTAGTTTTGGACTACACTAGTCATTATATAGTATAGTTTTTCAAGTTAAAGGGACCATGAATAGAATTAAAAGCCGCTTGTAAATGTTAGAAGTTATGCTCAGAAGCACTGACACCAAGTATGAGTCTTCGGAACTGAGCCGACAATTTATTATGGCTTTTTAAAAAGCGCGTTTTTTAAAATTCGCGGGCTGTTTCGTGTCTTCGTAGGGAGCGAGATTGAAACCAAAACCGGGAAAACAGACGTCACTAGTCGCATGACGTTGGTAATCCACCACACGCTGTCATTCGCTCGAGCCGCGGCAGCTATGACGTCACGAGCACACTTCCGGTAGCGGTGAAAATCGTCTGCTCGCGCGACCCCCTCGGGCAAGCGCGGGCCAGGGCATTGCCTTCACGCGTATGGTTTCAATCTACCTCTGCCGCCTCTTTCTGCCGGGAGTTCGAGAGCAAAGAAAGCGCCGAGACCGGAGGGACGCTGCCGACGCACGCTGCTCCTCGGGAGTGCGACAACCGGAAGTCGCAAACCGAATGTCAGCGAATGACGTATTCATGGGCGGAGCCCAGTCCCGGAGCTGTTTTCTTTATTTTTTCTTGGTGCTCCGCGTGTATGAGTTGAGGGGGGAGAGGAGGAGCGTGATTTTTAATCGTCCTTAACTTCGGTCTTATTCATGCTAGCTCGAAAATTCTTTCGCTGGGGTGACGAGTCATGGATTGCCTATCTTTACGTAATCTCAATTAATTTGTTTCATAGTCCCTTTAATTCAGGACTTTGTGTAAAAACTCATGTGCTTATGTATATAAATGTACAGCAACGCCTTACGAAGAACTCATGTTCTTGCTTGCTCTTTGTTGATTGTAGTGTAATTGTGATTTGTCGCTTTGTAATAAACTGAATAAATTTTTCTTTTCTTGCTTGCTATCTTTGGCACATTACTCTTATAGCTCTGCATTTATAGATATGACCAAATAACTGCTTTTGCGTAACTGGAGTGAGACGTGTTGTCCGTCAAAAAAAAAACGCATTCTGCGCTGTGCTTTACCTGTTTCCCAGTTTTCGTGTAGAAATAAAAAGTGACGTAAAAAGCCATGCGCCACCTAGTAAATTTGTTAAAGGGTTGAAATCCAGCCTCTGCAACTAAATTCCTTCTCATCTAATCCTGCACATCCTAATGAGTTACTAACACTTTCCAAAAGGATAACCGAAGACGGGAAGATCGATTCATTTTTTTTTATATATATGGAGGCCTTTAAAACACCCTTCTCGCTTTTTAGCACGCCGGGTGATGACATTCACCGGCTAAATAGCGCCATCATGAACATCTCTATATATTTCTGCTACTATGCCGCATTACATCCTTCAGATATCTTGCCTGAGCACTGCCAAAATCAAACATCTTTAACTGGAAACTGCAGAACTCTATATGATTAGGCTTCACATCCCGGGTCACCGGGGTGTTATTGGTAATGAACTTGCGGAGGTTGCAACGACCTCAGCAGCACATCTCGGACTTTCACGTTACTCTCAGTTTTCTCGCCATTGTGTACGGACCGCCTTTCCAGTTTCTGTCCACAGGAGATGGTTGGCGCAGTGACATTCCGTAGCATTGAACTTTACCTCTGGGTCTCTGATGTCACTCGCATTCTATCTTCTTCCCTTCCCCGAAACCCATGGTTCAGTTCATAACAGGCCACGGTCGTTTCCCTATTGATTTTCATCGTTTTGGGCTCCGGCCTAACAATAAATGCCCTTGTGGGCGTGGTTCTGATTCCATATCTCATTATCTTATTAACTGAGCTGTAATGTCACACATTGCTCGCAAAATCCATTGCATGCTGTCCACGCATTATGGCAAGAACAATCTGCAACGCTTTCTTAGTAATTCACGTGCATACGCCCTGATTAAATAAATAGTTTCAATGAAGAGTAGCACAATGCCCGACTGTAACTCATGTATATATTTTTTTCTCCATCTCGATCTTCTGCTTTAACAACTCTGCGAGGTTATGGCCATGTCCTGGAGGGCCTACAAACCCAGGTGGGAGGGCGTGACGCCTGTTTCTTCGTGTAGCCCAATGCCTCACTGCCTATCTCTTTCCACTCCCCTCCCCCCCCCCCCCCCCCCCCCCCGTCGTTCTTTCTTTCCTCCCTGCCTTGCTTCTCCTCACGCCCTCTTCTGCAAGGAGTAGGAGACTCAATTTTTTTTTTATCGTTGGCGCCCGTTTCTCGACCGTGACAACGTTATCCCAAATGGGCATTGAAAGTCCCCTCGACGTCCTACGGACGTTCAGGATGTCCGCAGGGCGTCCAAGAGAGGTTCAGTGCCCATTGGGATATGGCGCCTGCTTCCCACCCCCACTGTTCCTCCAAAAAGAGAACAAAGTGGGATTATACGATGAGAAACAGCGTCATTGTAATGGTGAAGGAAGGCAGAAATTGCCTAAAGCTTTCTTTTTTGTCTGCGAGATTCGGTTCTAGAAAACTTGTGTAATATTTTTTTCTATATTTTCAATCGTAACCTACGGCTGGCCAACGAAACAACAGAAATGGAGAAAAGGAAGGGACAAGAGGTCATGATAGCATAAGAAAAAAACTCGTCGGTGCACCTTACATCTTTCCTTCATCATTTTCTGAGCGTTTGCTGTACTTTGGCTTCTTTCTTCTTGTCGGAGTCGACGCATCCGCACCACCAGTGGCATCGCAAGCGACATAAACGTCCAGCATGTTCATTCGACGGGTGCCGCACACGTGGGTGAGCCGAGTGACGTTGCATCATCCACGCTTGAAATCCGATGATAACACTAGTGGCTATGTTCAAGGAAGACTGACCGGTCATATGAGTTAATTTATTTTTCGTGGCCAAATCGCAGATGTGCGCCTTCTTTCACCTCATTACCGAATGCAGCGAGTGCGCAGCTCACAGGGAGTTTTGTAAGTATTATCTCACCGACGACGTTGTTTCTATCTCAGTTTTTCGATGTGCGGAAGGGAGAGCTGAGAACAGAGTGGACCGCGATGCAACGTCCGCCTGGGTCTTTCCCTCTAACGAAGCACTGTGATTCGATCCACAATGATAATGCTTTTCTGTGCGAGTGCCTTTGCCGTCCTCGTACCCTGGGCAACAATCACGCGCTTGCCATCTGAAGTGTTAAATTTGACATGATGTCTGCATGGTGGTAGCAGCTATTCTCGTTTGACGTGCCCACTTGTTCGAGGCACACATCTGGTTGATTCACCTCGATCTTGCTTCCGTTGTGACTTGATATGTCTGTTTTCTCTGGCAGCCCAGACTATAGCATCGCTTCTAGGTTAGGGTTAAAGTCTTCGCATGACGCCTGTTTTCCCGACAGTCTAATGTACATTTCAGCGTGGATTCGTACACCACGTTGTGACTGATTCGTAGACATGCATAAACCTCGCTTCATCCACGAAATTGATTCGGGGCAGACATTGCCATCAAGGATATAATGGGTCTCCATTCAACAGGAATGCCGGGATAGATGTGACGTCAGTCTCAGTTCTCGATAGGGGTGACACATAGCAGCTGTAGAGCGTTCTCAGCGAATATTGTCGGCAATCTGTTTTGATTATTACAGCTCTGTCGATGTCATCTGTGGTCAACCACGCACAGCGCGCGGGGGAGGCGGCCGCCCACCACTGGCTCAGCCACGAGAGGTTCATACGTGAGTGCAGGCTTATCTTGTGAAGTGTGTCTGAGCGCATGACGTCCAGTTATGAACCGCGGTTAAACTCAAGAACTTATTAGTAGTTGAAGTACGAGAATTGCTTAGGTTCAAACTCAAGGCGTAGACATGGGTCATGCGTTTTCTACGCAAAGAGTTTTACGGGCCACCTGAAACCGAATAAACAGCCGGAAAGAAAAAATACCCTCGCTTGAATTTTGACGACGTGCTTACTGTAAATATACTGACCACTTCGAAAATCTCCCGCGATTTTGTCTTCGTTTACTCGATTTGTGCGCAGTTTCAAATGCGCACGTAGAAAAAGAATGAAATACTATGTCCATATGGCCAGCCTAAGCAAACGGAGAAGTCTTGCGCTCAAGTTACGATGTTTTTTAAAAACTGGCGCAAAGAATATGCACAATTTTCTGAGCGTCGCCACCATGTTGGAGAAGTAGCGCCATCTAGTTACTAGTCCGGACATGACTGCCAAGCTGGCTTGAGTTGAGGTTGTTTTAAGCTTCTGGTGGTATTAGCCTTGCGATTATTCTGCTGGGCATTGCTTCGCCTTATGCTGACACTAGGATCTTGATGAAGATCGGGAACTTGAGGCACAGGTTTCATCATCATCATCATCAAAACGTTAATTTCCACCGAAATGAGACTCCTTTTTGGACCCCCCGGCACGCAGGCCTAAGGGAGCCCTACTTAGGAGCCTCGCAAACTAAGGTCTGGTGAAGACACATTGTCTCTTCACGGCCTCAGCCGCCAGGCGGATGGCTTGTTGCTGCTTAGCGGGGTCCTCGCTCCGCAGCAAGGTCTCCCAGGCTTCTCTATCTTCTATATTTTGCTCGGCGCCCGGGCTTCCAGCACATTCCCATATGACATGGTCGAGAGTGCCCCTCTCCCCGCACGTTATGCAATATTGGTCTTTCTCCTCTTTGGAGATGGTTATGTATACCTAGAAGGGGCTTATATGATTCCCCCCTTGCAATCTTCTCCACGCAATTGCCTCCTCTTTTGCGAGGGAACGGTCGGGCGGCGGATAGACCCTCCTGCTCAGCTTATAATGTTCCGTGATCTCATGGTATGAAATTAGGCTATCTTTCATGTCTATGCGGGAGGGCTGCTCTGCGGCCGCCCGGTGATAGAGAGCTCGGGCAAGCTCGTGTGCAGCCTCATTTCCTGCAATAGACTCATGCGCTGGGATCCATATTATCTCTATGTTACGTTCTATCGGCCTCGCCTCGAGGACGTGTTTGGCCTCTTCCGAGATTCTTCCTTTCGCGAAGTTTCTTACTGCAGTTTTGCTGTCACTTAAAATCGTCGTGGCCTTGGTACCGACGCAAGCGAGCGCTATCGCCAACTCTTCCGCCGCATTGGCATCTCTCGTGCGGCTCGAAGCCGCTACCGTTGGTACTCCTGCCCCGTCGACCACAGCGGATACAGCCGCCCCGTGCTGTCCGCACGCCGCGTCTACGTACGCCACCTGGTCTGCCGGTCGCTCCTTCATCTTCCTCTCGTAGGCCTTAGCCCTATGTTCTCGCCTTTCCTTGTTATACACGGGGTGCATGTTCCGCGGCATAGGTGGGACGCATATCTTGGCCCTGATTCGTGCCGGGATGTTTACCATCTTGTGCGTGCTACTTTCTGGCCGGATTCCTACCCATTCGAGTATTGTTCTGCCCGTTTCAGACTGGCCGAGCCGTTCTAATTGGGATATCCTCACCCCCTCTGCCAGCTCAACCCATCTGTTGTGTACCCCCATTTTTTCAAGCCGCTCCGTCGACGTAGATATCGGAAGTCCCAGAGCTCGCTTGGCGCATTTCCTCAATATTCTATCTACCTTCTCTATTTCTGCCTTGTTCATGTTTAGGTACGGCGTCGCGTAGCAGATCCGACTTATTACGTACGCCTGCGACATTCTCAGGAGATTCCTTTCTTTTAGTCCTCGCCCTTTTAGCGCTACCCTCCTGAATATGCCTACCACTTGGTCTGCATATGTGGCTAATTTCTTTATGGTATTGGTGTTGTTGCCTTTCTTGTTGATAAACATGCCTAGGATCCTCATTTCCTCGACCCTGGGCACCTCCAGGCCTCCCACCACCACTTTAATTTCTACGTCTCTCTTGTTCCTGCTGTTGCTATTGTACACGAAGAGCTCCGACTTCTGCGGTGAGCACGCCAGGCCTCTTTCGGCCGCGTACTTCACCACTACGTCTGCTGCCCTTTGAAGACTCCACTCAATTTCCGCGTCGCTTCCGTTATTCATCCACATGTTTATGTCGTCCGCGTACATGCTGAATTTTAGATCAGGGATCTTGTTCAGCATGGCCGGGAGACCTCTCATCGCTATGTTGAATAAGAAGGGGGACAGTACGGCGCCTTGCGGGGTACCTTTGCTGCCCAGCCTTATGGCGGGGGACTCTGCGTCGTGGAATTTAATCACCGCCTTCCTCCCTTGGAGAAAGTCCTTGATGTAGTCGTATGTTCTCTTGCCCACGTTTACCTCCTCCAGACCTCTGAGCACCGCCTCGTGTCGGACGTTGTCGAAGGCCTTCGTGAGGTCAAGACCTAGGATCACCTTGGCATCTAATCCTTTCTTGTCTACAATGTCATGTTTGAGTCTGAGCATTACATCCTGCGTGCTGAGCTTAGGTCTAAAGCCCACCATCTCGTGCGGCCATAGGTTTCCATCTTCCATGTATCTCGTTAACCTCGTTTGCACTACGTGCTCCATGAGTTTCCCCACGCAAGACGTTAGCGAGATCGGTCTTAGGTTTTCCAATTTTGGTTCTTTTCCCGGCTTGGGGATGAGAACAACCTCTGCCTGCTTCCATTCCTCTGGCAATTTACCTTCCGTCCATACTTTGTTCATGTACCGCGCAATTGCATCTACCGAGTCGTTGTCTAGATTCCTGAGCATGACATTGGATATTTTATCCGGGCCAGGGGCCGAGCGATTTTTTAGCTCAGCGATAGCTGCTCTGATCTCCGCTACCGTAATGTCCGCGTCTAGATCTTCATTTTCCGCTCCTCCATATTCTGCCTGTCGCACTTCTGTCGCGTCCCCTATGTAAATGTCCCTGAGCCTGTCCATCAGCTGTTTGTCCGTCCCCTGGAAAGCGTGTCTCGCTTTCACTTGGTTAGCGCTCGCTGCCTGTTTAGATTTTCCCGGGTCGAGGAGATGCCGCAATATATTCCACGTCTTTGCTAGGCTCATGCCCCTTTCCATTTCGTCGCACCCGGCGTACCAGTTTTGCTCGTTTAGTTTAATAGCATACGTTTCCATTTCCTTGGTGTGTCTGGCTAACGACCGCCTTAAATTTCGGTTCCATTTTTGAGACTTGAGTCTCTTCTCGAGCCTTTCCTTCTCCTTCCACATGCTCATTAGCTTGCTATCCATTATCTCCGGTGCATCTTCCCCTTCAGCTACTGCTTCCGCGTGCCTGGCATCTTCCCTCAGCTGTTTTGTCCAGTCTCCTATGTCTCCAATTTCCTTAGCTTTGTGGCTTCTGCGAATCTCCCGGAATTTGTCCCATTCCACTATTCTCGCCTGTTTGAGTTTCCGTAGCTTGATTCCTTCTCCCAGCTTCGTAGCTACGATGAAGTGGTCACTACCCAGATTTTCTCTGGTGTTTGCCCATTCTACCCTGCCTGCATTTTTACTGAAGGTGAGGTCCGGCGCGGTGTCTCTACTTTCACTGCTACCTACTCTAGTGGGCGCACATGGGTCGGTATGCAAGGTAAGTCCGAGATTTTGGGACTCCTCAAGGAGATGTCTGCCCTTCGGATCTTGCCTCGCGTACCCCCATTCCTGGTGTGCCGCGTTAAAGTCCCCCACGATCACCAACGGGCTCTGGCCGGCCAGTTTGATGGCTTTTCTAAATATCGTTCCGAATTTCATTTTCTTCTGCTTCGGGTTGCTGTAGATGTTAAGCAGAAATATGCTTTTTGCTCTCTTGCGTCCCGTAATCATTTCTAGCATTACCGCTTCTATGTCCCCCATACTGACTTCGTGCTCTAGGGTTGCTATATTCCTTTTCACCAGCGTGGCCACCCTGCATTTTTCACCCTTATCGCTATAGAAACTTTGATATCCGGCCAGTTTTACCTGATTTCCCCCAGTTTCCTGCAGCGCTATAGCAATTGGTTTGTCTTCTACATGTTGCACGTGGTGCTGTAATAGCGCTCGCTTCCGTCGGTACCCTCGGCAATTCCATTGCCAAATGGTGGCGTTCTCTTTCTTACTTTGATTCCTGTCCATTGTTGGAAAAAACTACACTCTCCGTATTCGCCATCCTCTCAGTAAGGCCGTTTAATGCCGCTAGGATCTTGTCCATTGAACCCTTAATGTCCCCTAGAGCGTTTAACCTTACATTCACTTCCTGCATCTGCGTTTCCAGCCTATCAATGTTGCTTCCAAATTTACTCGTTAGCTTCCTCTCCAGCGTCACAAGGGGGTCGGTCTCGGGCGCCTTTCGCTTTATCGAAGTGGGTCTAACCACCTCCGTATCCATTTTCTCGTCTGCTTCTTCTATCTCCGGTTTCGCCTCCGGCAATTTTCGCGCTGCCGCTTGCGTGGGAGGCGCCACCGACCTCGGCTTATTGTTTACTAATTCTGCTATCATTTTCCTCAGCTCCGCAATTTCCGTTCCTTGCCTCTTTAATTCTGCCTCTTGTTTCCCTATCTTCGCTTTCAACTCTGCATTTTCCTTCCTCAGCGCTACTGTTTCTGGGTTAGCCTGGGTGACCTTGCTCGCGAAGTTTACCGTTTCCTCGGGCCCCGTCTTGGGTAGTCTCGGGTCCTCCCTGGACGGCAGGCACAGGTTTGTGACCTCGAAGATCTACGTCACCACGCGCGGAATCCCGCACAATCTTCATCAACTGCTGCTGTCCCCATCTGGGCCTAAGTCAGAGTCTTGGAGGAATTTTAGAAGGCGAAAAGCCTCCTTCCCATATTGTTATCAGTTATAATATGAGTGATCTCTGCGCAGGTAAAGAAAATTTTGAATTGAACCGTGTGGGGCTCCTGCCCTTTTGAGGGAGACGAGTAGGACACACCTCTCCGCGTTCTAATCTAGGAAGCACATAAGATTGTGTTTTTCATCCCCGCGCACACAACATGAACACCACAACGGAGATGATGCCAGGTCTGTCTTATGTATACACACTGGGTGTGAGCAGACCCTGTGCGAATGCAGTGCAGTAAAGTGGCTTGAGGTCTCCTCGGTCCCTTGGTCACACTCGGCTGGTTGGGTGGACACCACAGGATCTGAAATGGCTGAGTGCCGTTTATTTTTTTCTAGATTGTCTTGACATCTTGAGGGACGTTTTAACGCGACAGCGTTAAAGGGGAACTGCATCACTTTTTGAGAATTTCCCGATATTCAAGGATTCAAGTCTATATAGGCTGTAGGTGAAGCATGCCAAGCGTTTTGCTCCAGCATTTAGAATAGTAACGTAATCGCCGATTGACTTTTGCGCTTTTCCTCGAAGCACCGGAGGAGTGCGAGGAAGTTCAGTGTGACGCAATGGAAAGTATGATGTCAAGTTACCGCTGCCGTCGGCCACACCTTGCCGAGCGTTGTTAGATACTGCCAAACAACGCTCGGCGGGCTCCTGTGGTGTTGGTTTTGTTTTTCCTTCAGAGCAGGCTTTTATGCGTTGGAAATGTACCGATACCTTCGATGACGTCATCATGCAACCCCTACTTGGTGTTGTGCGCTGCGGAGAAGCTTGAAGGCTTTCGCATATTTAATCGGCGATTACGTTACCATTTCAAATGCTAGCCCAAAAGGACTTCGCATGCTTTACTTGAAGTTTCACACATTCGACAATTTTAAGCTCATCGATTCCTAAAACCTATCCACTTGCCCTTTAAAGGCCCCGTCGTCCAGAAAATCCGGTGTCAGCGTTGTGAGAAAAAAAATCACGAGCATGGCTCTGGCAGATGGTGCCCAGATAGCAACTAATGAGGCAGGGGGGTCACCTAGGTCACGTGACCTTGCGGCATCATCACAACTATAGTGTACTAGAATATATATTCTAGTACATATTCTAGTACACCATATTCTAGTACACCATATCGCAACCTGCCCACCGGATACTGGGCAAACTACCTACCGGGGCAAGTGGTAGTTAAATTAATGATTGGTCGCTCGGGAAGAGCAGCCAGTGTATCATATCAGTGCCGGTGCATATGTGTTATCACCAGCTCATGTGCAACGTGCTGCACTGCCTCCTCTCTTTTTAACCCTGCCTTCTCTCCCCACGGCCCTATATAAGCACGGACCGTAATAAACCTTGCCAGTTGTTGTTCCCTGACTGTGCCGTTCGTCACTCCGGTCAACTTCTCGATACATGGTGTCAGAAGTGGGATAGCCACCCTCGTCCGAGAGCAACGATAATCGCAAATCGAGAGAGAAGCACGTGCCCTTGTCTTTGGTTGTGAAAAATTCCATTATTTTGTTTATGGCCATCCGATATCTTTAGAAAGTGACCACCGGCCGCTGATGGATATCGCTAAGAAAGCGATTGGGGACATGCCGCCTAGAGTGCAGCGTTTCTTTTTGCGGCTTTTGAAATACAACTACGTGTTATCATATGTTCCTGGCAAACAGATGGAGCTCGCCGATATGATGTCAAGGTCGCCACTCCCTGCTGATATCGTCGCTGTGGATACGGATGATGTCGAAGTGCACGCCATCAATGTACTATCGTCAACCGTGAGTGAAAGAACAATGACGCGCCTTGTGCGCGAGACATCGGCGGATCCGTATCTGCAGGGTGTGATACAGAACATTTCGACAGGCGGGCCTATAGACGGGTGTTTTAAGCCTATCGCGCCGGAGCTATCAGTTGTGAACGGCGTACTCCTGAAGAGCACCAGGGTCGTAATTCCCACAAGCATGCGTGCCGAGATATTGCAGCGCATTCATGCAGGGCACCTCGGTATAGCCAAGAGCAAAGCAAGAGCTAGGCAACTGGTTTACTGGCCTGGGATGAACTGTGACATAGAATCATTGAACCAAAAATGCGGAATCTGCAGGAAGTACGCTTACAGTCAGCCAGCAGAACCACTAATGCTTCGTTCAACGCCGAATCAAGCTTGGCAGCGTGTTGGTGCCAGTGTTGCCACGACACATAAAAAAATAGTAGTAGATTTTTTCGCGAAAAATCAGTAGAAATCAGTAGATTTTTAATTTCAATTTTTGTACTCAGTTTATGAGCCCACGAATTCAGCGCTTATATTAGTACTCTGCTGTATTGTAGCTTCTAATAGTACAAAAATTGGCCACGAGATTCTTGGCGATACTTTTGAAAAACCCGGGGATCCAGAGAGCCATTGTCAAGCACGAAGTGAAAAACAGTCAAGCCCTCTGATGGCATATTCAAAGAAGTCAGGTGGTAGTTAGTACCTGAAATCTTTAGAGTATAGTATCTTCCAGACAAGGGTGATTGGGAGATACCTGGGAGAGGCCTCCGTCAGGGCTGGGCAAGATACTTCAAAATAGTATCTTCGATACGATACTCGATACCTTTGAAAATTGTATCTCCGATACAGATACAAGATACAGTACCGAAATCAATTTTCGATACAGATACTCGATACCGTATCTTCGATACTTCGATACATCACTAAAATATCAAATATAATACAGGTTATATTACGACTAACAAAGTTTGCATAACTGAAATCACTGTCTAATAATTCCGGAAATATAATTGGAGAACTTGGGAAATGTACGCGTGGTTTCTGTAACCTTTAGTGTATTTCTATGGAGCACTTTTCCTGAAAGGACTTATAAATGAATCCGACAGCATGGATCTGTTGAAGCTCCGCTGTCTGCGCAGTTGGCCTTGTTAGAACTTTAATTTGGACTAAAGCCATATACCAGGTGTCCCAGCTAAATGTAACCAAGCTTTTAAAAAACACGGGGTGTCCTAGCCGTCTGAAACCAAATGACGGTTGTTTAGAGTCGCGTGACCTAGCCCGCAGTATTTTTTTCATTCTTCAAGGTTGACTAATTAGTTAACCGTAATTAACTAACTTTTTATTTATTGACTTCAGGAACAAAGTGTCAATGGAAAAGTTGTCGGAACAAAGTGTCAATGGAAAAGTTGTAGATCGCTTCGAGAAACAGCTTACTGAGACATTTGCAGCAAAGTAATATTTACGTAAAGTAGTTTTTTTACCGCCCTTTAACCATAACCATTAGTTCTGGTTCGATAGTTTTGGTTTCATTGTTGTGGACTTGTGGCTTCATAGTTGTGTGGTACGGTAGTGCACCCACTTTCACAAATTCACCGCCTCACCTTTTCCCCACTTAGCTCAAAGACAGAGGTAGCGCCACGTTTGAGAGTCTGGAAACGCAAGAATGTATGTTAACCATGGAGGAAGGGAAGAATGATGTTAACCTCGGAGCCCACCGCATTTTTTTTTTCGCTCTCAAGGTGGCATCACATTAATACAAGTTCTGTACTGAAAAAGTCATAGAGTTAATATAACCAACTGGAAAAAGTAGCAGCTTTTGCTTTCGTTTCAGTAGAAAAGCAAGAAAATCAGTAGATTCAAACGCTTTATCACTGAATCAGCAGAAAATTTTAAAAATCAGTAGATCTACTGATAAATCAGCAGCCGTGGCATCACTGATTGGTGCCGATATATTTCAGTACGGAGGAAAGTACTATTTGTGCGCTTATGACGCAATGTCAAATTTCCCGGATGTAGAGAAGCTCTCTGATCTGAGTGCGAGCACAGTCATTGAAAAGCTCACTGCAATGTTTTCAAGATATGGCATCCCAGCTGAACTTTGCACCGATAATGGACCTCAATTTTCTAGCCGCGAGTTTGCAAGTTTTTCGAAACTGTATGACTTTCATCACACTACATCCAGCCCATATTTTCCGCGCTCAAATGGTCTTGCGAAAAGGGCGTACAGGTGATCGAAAAGATTCTTAAGAATACAAGCGAAAGAAATGAAGATTTTTGGCTTGGTGTATTAAATTACACAACGAGTCCATTGGAAGACGGCCGGTCGCCTGCAGAGCTGCTTCAAGGAAGGAGTCTTCGCACCCCATTGCCCGACTTCCGCCCGCAGCCGATCATCCAGGTCAGCAAGCACAAGCAGTCGAGCCAGAACAGCCGCAACCTGCCATCCCTTGCAGAAGGTGACGTCGTACGGATAAAAGAGTCCTCTTGGGAAAGAAAAGCCAAAGTGATATCACCTGCCGGTCCACGATCCTATCGCGTTCAAACCGGCGAAAGCATCTTGAGGCGCAACCGGCAGCATTTGCTCGCAACAAGGGAGCGATTCGCTTCATGCTCATCGGACGGCAGTGACTCTGTTGACGACCTACCGACCGGAGCCCAGCATCAGCGTGTCACCTCATCACCCCAGGATCCTACAGCCACTTCTCCGACGGCACAGCCTCCCCTGCCAAGGCGGTCCACGAGACCCACAAGGCAACCCATGCGTTTGGGTTATGACAAGAACTTTCAACAGATCACTAACGGCTGATTCTTATTGTTAAAGGGAGGGGGATGTATCATATCAGTGCCGATGCATATTTGTTATCACCAGCTCATGTGCAACGTGCTGCACTGCCTCCTCTCTCCTTAACCCTGCCTTCTCTCCCCACGGCCCTATATATGCACGGACCATAATAAACCTTGCCAGTTGTTGTTCCCTGACTGGGCCGTTCGTCACTCCGGTCAACTTCTCGATACAGCCACCACCGCACAAGACCCCCCACCTAGAGCACCTGCCGTCGCAGGGCAGTGGCCACTGCGCCAGTAGGGGTAGGAGGACTCCCAGGAAATGGTGGAAGCGGTACGTGCTGCCCTTCAGAAGCAGAAAGGGGCGCGAAGGAAGAGAAGAAAGCATACACCTAAGAGGTGGTGGGACGACGAAATTCAAGATGCCATCGCAGCGAGGAAGGAAGCCTGCCGTAACCATAGAAGGGCAGTTAAATCCGAACAACCAGAGCAGACCTGCTGTGACTTATGGGAAATATATAAGGAAAAGAAGCTGATTGCAGCCGAACGGATCCAGCAGAAAATTCGAATGGTGGACAAACGTTTTTTGGAGGACTTAAGGAAGAGTGGCCGAAATGCCCCAAGGAAATTCTCGCGTTTTCTAAGGAGAACAAATGGTAGGGCACCGCCACAACCCCAGTTGTTACATCCAGAGACCAACAAATTCCTATCAGTGCCTAAGGGACTGGCAGTTATGACACAACGGATCGTGCAACAGTTCACCAAGGGTGAGAAGGGGGATGAGACAATTGGCGAAGACCACTAGACAGGAACTGAAGGAGACTTACGCGAGTGGCTGGGCCCCATTGGTTGATTGTTGTGGTGGGTTTTTGTTCTTATTTGCGTTTGTGTTGGTTTTTTTAGGTTTATGACTGCTTTTGCTTGTAATGTATGACACGGCTTTTCTGCTGAGATATTTTTTATTTCTCTATTTGGTTTAAAAACCCATTTATGAGAAGCTATAGTGCCGCAAGTACTTTATACGCACGGGATAAGAAGGGTCCTGCGATTACATGTGTGCTGTCTTGTTTTCATGCGGATTTCCTGCCGCCACTAACTGTGTTCGGAGCAATAACGCGCTGTCACCTGCTTGTGCTGAGGATCATAAGTGTGCCTCTTTTCTGTCTAATAAACAGTTGGTAGAGTGCCCATGTGTTGTCCTTCTTGTGCCGTTGTCGTTGCACGGCCGTTCATTTCAACAGTATTACCTTCACTTACCGTATGCATTAGTGCTGAAAAACGTAATAAAGAAGCATTTAAGCAAGAACACCTACATCCTTTATAAATAGCACCAACATGTACTCTGTCAAGCAGATTGAGGCAGTGGCGTTAACAAAGCCGAATGCCGTGAAAAAGTAAACGGCAGCAAGTTTGGTTTGGTTTTTTCAGGTTTAACGCCGCAAAGGGACTCGGGCTTTGAGGGACGCCGTAGTGAAGGGCTCCGGAAATTTCGACCACCTGGAGTTCTTTAACGTGCACTGACAACGCACAGCACATGGGGCTCTAGAATTTCGCCTCCATCGAAATTCAGCCGCCGCGGCCGGGATCGAACCCGCATCTTTAGGGTCAACAGCCGAGCGCCGTAACTACTGAGCCACCGCGATGGGGCTAAACGGCAGCAAGGTTCATTCGCTTGGTGTCATCCGCCTTTAAAAAAGTTCCGAGAGCGGGAGATTTTCGTTCACACGCTTTGCAGTACACAGTTGTCGCGAAATGGGTCATAAATGATGCAAAATGCCCGATCCTTTTGAAACTTTTGTCATGCATCAACGCACGAAGGTTGCATCGCGGTGTACGAGAGCGCGAGTGACTCCTTGCCGTATGCAGCTCCTTGCATTAAGTGCCTTGATCCCATAGCTTGAGCAATCTGAAATCAGGTTCGAAAGCAGAAGTTTAAAACCGAAACTCCGGGAGCGTTTATTCAGTTTACTCGTGAACATGTTCTCACAATCGTCTGATATTAAAAGAAATAACCACAATCAGTATGCTAAAGATAACAAAATGTGTTTAAAACATTGAAAATACGTGTAAGAGCGACATAGTTATTTTCTCTGCCGCAGTTTACCGAATTCAAGCTCAAACTTCACCCATCCTTGACTTTGCGAGAAAAAACTGTGCTGGCCACAATAGTGTGTTGTAAGATGGCTTCCAAGATGGCGACTTACATGCGTGGACCGCTTTGCCAGCTCAGCTTTACCCCCTTGGACGAATCAATAAATCAACTGGAAAGATGTACCGACCGCATATCCTCCTTAGAGTCGACGTGTAAATCTTGTCTGCGATTTAATTTCAAATGCTTAGAATATGATAATTTAGGTTCCGGAACAAGATTGCGATGTTTTGTTGTATTTATGCTGGAGTGTGCCAGGAAATTTCCAGTGTGGAGAAAATTAAAAAATTTCCAAATCCCAGAGGAAAATTACAGCCTTCTTTCCGCTGGGCGCTTGTGTGTGTTGGATGAATTGTGTCAAGTGCTAAACAAGTTCATAAAAGTTCTTGACCTACTGCAGAAACGCATGTGAATCTGGTTTCTTTAGTTGTTATTTTTTTGACCCTCACCATGAAGCGCGATCGACCTAATCCCCAACATTTTGAGAGCTCATGAAGGGGAGACAAACGATAAGAGTTTGACCATACTCATTAGAGACCACTTTAACCAGAAGAGCAAGGTTTCAGGCTTGTTGGTAGCGCATTTAAAAGGAAGAAATGGCGCGCGAAGATACACGGGATTACCCACCCTCTCATGTTTTCTATTTAAGCGTCTTTCCACCTGAATAAAATTTCAGTTGCGAGTCAGCGCTTGTGTGTGTGTCGTTTCTTCTTGTGTCCGTGTTTCTTCGAGCTGCTTCTTCCTTTTAGCCACTTTAATATTATGGCACTATCATAAATAACGAAGCACAACCACGATAAACAATGACAAACCAATAAAAACAGTGGGAAACAATGGCCGTAGAGAGCTAGTGCACCTAGTTCATATTTGGTCTAACCATACAAATCGACGGTCATTTTCTATTGTGCGCGATGGCCAGGGCTATCTCCTCTGTTGTTTGTGTCATTCTTGTCATAATCAACGCCGTGGTGATTAGTCTGTGTTCTCCATTAATTATTCTAACTCTAGAACGCGCCAGTGAACAGCACCCTATTGATCGGGCACCCTGCTGCCCTGAAAGCAGCTCGTGTGCGCGGCGTTCAGCAGACAGCCCAAAAGAGTGTTGTTCTCGTCATGCCTAGTTTTGTGCCGAGAGTGAATAGCCACGTGAAATATGAAGTGAAAACTGAACCTAAAGGCTTCCTTCGAAAGAAACTGGGGAAGGAACGTGCCCCGAGTTTTTTTTTTTTTTTCATGTCTTCAAATATTGTACTTGCTTCCGCCTTGTGTGCTGCTCACACCTTTCTGTTACCTTTTTTTCCTTTCCCTTTCCGCGGTATTTCAGTGGCTTTGGCCCTAGTCTGCTCACCCCAAGGTCGCAGATCGAATTTTGCTGCGTTTCCATTTTGACGAAATACGAAGCCGCATTCGTATACCGTTGTCTTATACAGTGCCGTTCGTAAACCGTTGTCGCGCTAGCATAGCCGCTTCTGCCGTACGGTCGTAATTACCGTATATTGCGTATTTACCGTACATATATTTAAAAAAAGTATGTTAATCCGGAGCCCTCCAATACGGCGCTGCCCGTTGAGCCTCGCGGGACGTCGACCTCACAACCCACTAACACTCCATGCGCATCGACAGGGCACATAACGCTACTGCGTGGCGGCATGGGGTAGTCTATAAATCTGCAGAGCCGCGCTGTTACCGCGTGTGTACGACACAAGGCCATTCCACAGACAGGGTGTTTCACGTAACTTGAACCAAGGATTTAAAAAAAAGCGGTAAACCGCAGCCCGCTGAAACCAACGACACATTGTTCGCCATCATGTGGCGCTCCTCAGCATATTTTTTAATTGCGCTTAATTAGTTAATTAACTATGATGAATTATTCAAAATTTTAAATATTCATTTTAGTGCCAAGACCGTTACGCTAGGTTGTAGAGGAGGTTTATAAACAACCGATCCCGTTTATTGCAGCATCGTATCTCCTACGGTGTCCTTTTTTCCGGCATTTAAAGAAAGCCCGCGAATTTTGAAAAAGTACCACGTGACTACGCTCATGCGCTACTAGAGTTCGCTACCAAATTGCAGCGCTCTCAGCGGCGTTTTCAGCAAACGGATCCTGGCCGCTGACCGTGGCGAAGTGAACGGCCGCCGCGCCGCTGCGGAAAGTGCTGACGCACTAACAAGCAACTGCTAAGAACGGCGGCCGTTCACTTCGCCACGGTCAGCGGGCACGCTCCGTTTGCTCGAAACGCCGCTGAGAGCGCTGCAATTTGGTAGCGCACGAGCGTAGTCACGTGGTACTTTTTCATAATTCGCGGGCTTTCTTTAAATGCCGGAAAATAGGACACCGTAGGAGATACGATGCTGCAATAAACGGGATCGGTTGTTTATAAACCTCCTCTACAACCTAACGTAACGGTCTTGGCACTGAAATGAACATTTGAAATTTTGCATAATTCATTATAGTTAATTAACTAATTAAGCGCAATTAAAAATATGATGAGGAGCGTCACATGATGGCGAACAATGTGTCGTTGGTTTCAGCGGGCTGCGGTTTATCGCTTTTTGTAAATCCTTGGTTCAAGTTACGTGAAACACCCTGTATGTGGAATGGCATCTGCCACCTTGGCAATTGTACGCACTGCCAATTTACTCGGCAACGGCCGAGTAAGTCCACTTATATTGAGGGTCCGCCGGTGCGCTCTATGTTGCTGCTGGCGATGGATCATTAGTATTATTTTCTAAACACTACTGCAGCGCCCGATACTGCACCGATACTTCACCTGCATTGAACGATTCCTGCCACCTGCGTAGATTTCTGTACACAGCACACACGTCTGTAAACGAACGCGTCATTTGAGGGAAGTCCGCGAGACAAAAAGCTTGACGCGTTCCCTCCCCCGCCTTAAGGCAACCACGGCGCCCCTCCGGTCATCGCTAAAACTGGCCACCACTGAACGTAATAGGCACGCTGTGCAGCGCCGGGTATGATGATGTCACCTTTGGGATATTTTGGGGAGGGGATGTTGGACGCCTGTTATGTTGCCCACAATTATGGGAGCACTCATGGTGTCCAAATGAAGGGGATAGGGGACGTGGAGGGGAGTTCGCCCTTACAAAAAAAGTTTTTGACAATCTATAGAGTGTCTATAGACTCCTGTCTAAAAAGTCTTAGACGGTCTATAGACAAAAGTGTATAGGCAATACAAATGCCATAGACAGTCTAAAGACAATCTATAGATTTATGGCCATACTGTTTTAATAGAATTTTGTCTATAGACAGTCTATGGACTATGAATAGACAAAAAGCAATATCTATAGGAAGTCAATAGAGTCAATAAGAAGTCTATAGACTGTCTATAGACCATTTCTGTAAGGGATCGTCGTCGCTGCGCTCTCGGAATCTTGGCGACGTGGAGGGCCGCTGGTTCTCCACGATCAGCAGGCAGCAGGTCCACGACAGCAGCAACCTCAGCTTCAGCAAGAGGAGGATGAGCCTCGGCACGGTGGGATATCGGGGGCTAGCTGGAGACAAGCAGGCTGGACTTCGACCAGCTGCAAGGCTAGCCAGGGGCATAGCGAGGACTTCAGGGCAGCGTTGAGTGTCTGCAGGTAGTAGCCGCACCGAGGGAATCGCGCGGCAGCTACAGGGGACCGCAGGCAACTGCTGCAGGGCACCAGCGCGGCGGGCACGCTGGTTGCCACACGTCCGCGCGGCAAGGACTTCGGGCGGCAGGCACCACGAAGTTGTCAGGAACACAGGATGCGAGCCTGGCAGGGCGCTGGATTCTGCAGCAGGGCAGCAACGTGGCGGATCCGCTAGAGACCCCCACGGAAGCTGCGCCACGGAAGGAGGGGCTTAAATGTCCCCAATTTCTTTCTGGGTCATTTCATCGCACAACACACGGGCCTCTTTTGCGTCGCCTACTTTGACAAATGACCGCCGAGGCCAGAATCTTGTCCCGCACCCTCGGTCTCAGAACCCAAACACCGTAACCACTGAGCTATCGCGACGGGTTATCTACTTGCGGTTTGGTGTACTGGCGCCATCTCCTTCAGCAGCAGAACTGCTGGAAGAGACTACGGCAGAATGCATGTGCCTTTGCTTATCACTAGAGGCCGGATTTTTAGGCACTAAAAAGCACGGTTTAGGCGCCATAAATAGGCGGCTAGAATTGCATTTTAGGCACCTAACGAAGAAAAATGGGCACTATATACTTTATCAAAAGTGCACACAGTTCCGAACTTCAGCGCGCAATATCTGCCGTAAAATAACACAAAAACACGGCAGGTATGATTTGGGACCTTAAGCAAGGTGCGAACATTAGAAGCCGTTTTTTTTTAAGGCTGTCGCGCAACTTTTCGTGCAATACGGAAAAAGGGACGGTTACCAACCCTTTTAAAACACTTTGGTATACTTTGAAACAAACAATTCGCTTCTCGTGTACAAAAGTAGAAACAATGAACACCTCAACAGGAGGCCATGTATTTAGAAATTGATAGAAACATTGTCAATTCAAAGCATCTGACAAATGAGTTCAGTCTTCGGTCACAAAGGAATTGAACTTATTTATTGCAGGCATACACGATGCTTTAACATTAATAAATACTTTGTCGTTTGTGTAAACAGTGTTTTATAGTTAGTGGCTTCACGTGTCTAGAGCCACGCGACTATCAAATGGTGCTTGCCATTAGAAGGGTCTGGAAACCATAAATATGAGATGCTAGAAAATGTTACACACAGTGCTGCTTGATGCCGAAAATGCCGAAAAGAATCATAGTTCTGCACGGGCCTACGTACATCCACGAGGATCCATGGTAAAATAAACAACATCCATCTAAAATCACTGTTAAAACTATGGAAGCAGTAGCAGAAAAGCACCATCTGGGGCACAAGGAACGAAAATAAGGCAGGTTACCCAGGTGGAAATTTTAATAAGTTAAACTGTTTCCAGCAGGTTTATGGAACATTTTACAGTTGGTTTCAATTGGAACCAAATGGAATTATTTGGGCGAACCTATAACTTAGTCTGTATACTTTCCGAAATGTGGTGCCTTCTGGTCAACTACCACTTTAACAGCGAAAGTCATCAACAAGCTGCCACGATAAAATGGCAGAAAATAGGAAAAAGGTTGCTTCGATATTTTCTGCTGACGTGGTTGGTATTCTGTACACAGCCGGCGTAGGTGCAGTGTTCACCACAGCCAACTGACGAGGTCATCTAATGTTGCCACGTGTGTGTTCTACTCAAAACCGAAATGGATTCGAAAGCAAACAGACTCGGTAAGCAAAACCACAGCGTACTTCAGGCCCCTTTTCGGTAAAATAGGACATTTTTAGGCACCGACGCCGGAAATAGGCATTTATAGGCACTGACACCCAAAATAGGCATTTATAGGCACAATAAAAAGAGTACTAAACATATTGTCAACACCTAATTCGTGCTCATATGCAAAAATGGTGCGCCTACGAAGCGTTGAAAAAAATAGGCATTTGCCTAAAATCCGGTCTCTACTTATCACCATCAACACCTAAGCAGCTAAGTGCGTCACTGCAGGACAAAGGTATCTGCCATATCTCCATTTAACCCTGCCCTGTGCCAGCTGCAGCCATCTTGCCCCTGCACTTTTATCTTGTCTATTGCGGGCGTGAGTCAGTCGCACCTCAGTAGGGACGTTTTGAATAGGGTGGCGCTATCGGTAAGGGCTTCGGGGAATGGGGGGGGGGGGGGGAGCAGTGCGCAGAAGAAATACGATAACCGGAGGGAGGGGCGCTATTAACCTTGCGCACTGAACCCCTTTTTCACCACAATAACACTAGGACAGCGCTTATCATAACAACACGATAAGCTAGGAATTTTTAAAAAAAGATATCTGAGATGTTCGCGGGCGCAAAACCTGGGTCATTTGGAATCAGCTCGCTTTGAATTCCGAGCCCAGAGATAACGTTTAACCTGAGAAATACGTTAATCACCAACGGAAATTGGGGGCACGCTTACGCATCGGGATACCCGTCTAGCAGCCGTCCTCATTTCCCTCCTGGGGTCTGACCAGGATATAAAAGAGGACATCAGTGGAAGTCCTGGCGTCTAACGACGACGAGCTGTGCAGCGCTGCAGTCTGCATCCATCGGTCTCAACCTCCGACTCCTTCAAGAGGCACCGTTCGTCCAGGGGAATCGTAGACACCCGAGACGGTAAGTCATCGAACAACCTTCCTGAAAACTTTCAAACGCGAAACACATAGACTACATTTCAGCGTACAGCCTTTCTTTGTCATAAATATAGCCCGAAAGAGGATTTGCTTCCTAGTCGTGTAGCGGGGCTCTCAACGCCTTTGGGAGGGTATATTTATAGGGGTTGGCCTTTTCGGTTTTTATTTTTCGAAAATTAGGGGAGCTTTTTTCGGCGTTTGTTTCAGAATGCAAGTTCCGTTTCTTGTCGACGAATATTTTTTTGGACAAATTAATTACTGATTTTTTCGATGATTTAATGCGGCAATTCTCGTTGGTCAAAAGTCACTTAGAGTCTATGTCTGCACTTTTCGGAGTGAAAAGTTCGTTTGCCAGTAATTAACATATTTTACCACTAATTTTGTGCCGCCGCGGTGGCTCAGTGGTTGTGGCGCTCGGCTGCTGACCCGAAAGACGCGGGCTCGATCCCAGCCGCCGCGGTCGAATTTCGATGGAGGCGAAATTCCCGAGGCCCGTGTACTGTGCGATGTCAGTGCATGTTAAAGAACCCCAGGTGGTTGAAATTTCCGGAGCCCTTCCCTACGGTGTCCCTCATAGCCGGATATTCGCTTTGAGACGTTAAACCACATAAACCAAACCGTAAATAAACAATTTTGCACTTGGAGGTGTTGTTGCAGAAGGAATTGCTTTCTTTTCGTGGTTTTATGGTTTTTAACGTATCAAAGCTATTGAGTCTATGAAAGACGCCGTAGTGGACGGCTCCGGATAATTTCGACCACCTGAGGTTCTTTAACGCGCACTGACATCGCACAGTACATGGGCCTCTAGCATTTGGCCTCCATTGAAGTGCGACTGGCGCGGCCGGGACCGAACCCGCGTCGTTCGGGTCAGCAGCCGAGTACCATGCATAACCACCGATCCACCGCGGCGGCTGTAATTGCTTTCATTAATAACATTTTAATGAGGCGGCCAGCAGGTAAGAACGCAAGTGGAAGTTTGCTTCAAAAAACTAGCTTGGCAAGTTTCCTTTGGGTTGTCGCGCTGGGTTGAGCGAGAGGGCGGGGTATCACTTCGTCTGAGTGTTGATGGCAGAGATGGCTCAGTCGTCGCGGTAGCCCGAACATAATAGTTTTCATGACGACCACGTACGGTTTTGTGTCATTATCCTACATGCAGTTACTAAACCTACTTAGCCGACTAACTGCTCTAAGCGGGTGATGATAAAGTGAACGAACAGTGCTCAGATAGGAAATATAACAGGGAAAAGCGGGCTAGTTGGTGTTTCGTACTTCAGCCTGTATTGTAACCGCGCGAACGACAAGCGACGAAGGAGTCTGTTTCTTCGTCCCTAGTCGTTCGCGCGGTTACAATATGCATTGAAGTACGTACTTAGACAGCAGACAACGAGTTAGTGGTGCTTCCCGGTCTTCAGGGGTGCGTAAACAAGCGGAAAAATGCTTTAAATTGCACAACTGCGCGGCTTTCCCCCACAATACTACTGTCTATCATGGCCCAGGCTTCCCTACTTAGTTAATTTTTACATAGTGTAACTCGCACTGAGGAGCCAGCTAGCTATGCCTTGCACGCCAAGAATACTCACCTTCTTCGTTAAAACCGAATTTCGAAAACTAAGTTCCTCTTACTTCTATGCATTTTTTTTTCTATTTAAACTAAAAAGTACAATCTTTGTAGTATATATCATCTCTGAGCATGCGAAACGAACCACGGAGGAGGACTCTCGAGTAAATCTACAGGGCTCTATTTTATATTTTTGACAAAGGCTGAACGTATCTATTGCCTCAGCGGTGCAAGGAAAAGCGTGGCGTATACTCAGACACTACGAGAGCAGGAGTGCTTCATTTCATTACGTTATTTGTGCGCTAGTTGTCATTACACATATGTTGAAGGTCTTCACGCTGAAGGTGTTCAGTTTGTGTCTTGATATTTATATTTCTCTTATACGAGCAAATAACGATTACTCCGCAGTTCCCGATTACGGAGTTCGGGAAAAGATCAGAAAAGCGGTTGTCGCCTGTCACAGTTGCATTAAAAAAGTTATTACACTTCGTTATTGCCCATTTCGAGACAACTGCAAACTGTTACGGCATAGTAACATAGTAACTGCTTCATAGTAACTGCTTCAAAAAGTGAACGAGATTCCCTCGCATGTGTGCTGCTTTGAGTCAGACCTCCTCGTATCAGACATCCGGCCTTCCTGTCGTTTAAATGAGTGTAAATATCTTGATGGTATTCATACTGCAGAACTGAAACGCAGCGTTTTTCTCTGGCTCCGCAACTTTATTTTCTTGTAACCAGCGAAAGCGTTAAAAAAGCAGTTTCCTCCTGTTAAGTGTAACGTGTATAGGCTGGTTCACATTCCAGCGACTGAGCGATTGAGCGGCGCGTCGCAGCGAATATTCCCAACTTGTTGAAACCTCGCCGCTCATCGCAGCGACGACTCAGGTTTTTCCGCCGCGGAGGCAGGATTCGCTAGCATTTTCGCTTCCAAGGAAAACGCGCTCAAATTTGTGTTAACTAAAACACATTTCAAGATTATTTTGGGCATACTTCTTCTAGGTAAGCGCGTAGCCACGAATTCTGTCCACAGCTGTCGTTACCCGTGTCCTCTGTATAGTGGAGGCGCACGTTTGCCTCCTTGAAAGATCAGTGCCCCCGCTTTGCGTACATCGTTACAGATTTTGAAATGACGCCAAACTTTACAAGTACACAACAGAAGAAGCGGCGTAAGAAAGGAAAATTTTATATGTTCCTGCATAAATTCGCCATTAACAGGCAAAATCTGCAGTATAGCGGTTAGAACCCGACCACAGCGGCCGCATTTCGATGCAGGCGAAACGCAAAAGGCGCCCGTGAGCTGTGCGATGTCAGTGGTCAGAATTATCCCGGAGCCCTCCACTACGGCACCTCTTTTTTTTTCTTTCTTATTGCACTCCCATATCCCTCGCTTCCCTAATGACGCGGTTGAGCTGTCCACCGAGCAGCGAGACAATTATGGCGCCATTTTCTTTCCTCAAAAACCACTAATCTGTTATTCTTTATGTTAATGAGGTCACAAAAAAAATATTGAATCGCTTCATTACGTCATCTTATTAGTAGAATGCGACATCGCTAGAACCGCTGCTGTAGAGGTACTTGGGAGCGAGTCTGCGCTCCCCCTCGTCTGTTGAGCAGCTTACAGTAAGTTGTTGATCCGTGCCCACTGGAACTGTTTGAAGCATGTCTAAACTGAACGAAGAGTAGCTGCACACTGACGCGAGGGCCGCGGAGGACATGTTCCAACCTGCTTGTTTCGTCCTCTTCCGATTGAGTACTAGCGCTTTTTTTATTTTTAAATGTTCGCGCAGTTGGTCGCGTAACCTTGTGATGTCACCGCTCTCGGGCCCATTCAGTGACTTTTGTGACTAACGTAGGACGCGAAACCGCATGATGTGAAGTATAATCTGTCCCATTACAGATTGCCGGGGCACCTAATTCCATTATCTGTTAACAAATCGATAGTATCAGAAGCTGCTAATGCCGTTAACGGAAGTCACGTCACTTCTGGACTGACGACGTCCCTACCTGTAAGGCAAATGGGAATACTATAGGGTCTAGTGACGTCATCTCCTTGTACCCAATGTGAATGCGCCGGTCTGGGGCATCACTTCCCTACAGCCAAGGGGCGAATTTTATGACCGACGACGAATTTCGGCCCTGTGGTGCTTCTAAAGCTACCGCAATAAAAACGAAAATAAGGTAAAGCATTGCGTTTCAGGAATTTTAATACCAACACAAACGTTTCCTTGCTGCAGGCTATGGCTCCAAAGGACTTGGGTCTGTGGATGCACGCGAAATTCGTGAAACAGCTGTGCCTGAAGCTCCGCGGCCCGGTGCTGTTCAGCTCGGCGAACGAAGCATACGCCCGGCAGCAAGAGACCAAGACGATACTGCAGAGCAGCGGAGCCGACATCAGCGCGCCATGCGCTCGAGGCAGCCGTCACGCCTGTGAGCTGCCTCGCCAGCTCAAACAATGGAACCGTGTCCTGGCCGCGATCAACGTTCAGCTGAGGGAACGGGACGCCCCTGGCGAGCTGGAGGTCCTCTGTTGTCGCGTGCCCGGTGACATGCGGGAGCGCGCATGCCGCCTCCAGCGCGCCATCCTTCTCTTGCACTGGCTACTCATCTCACACTCCTGCGTGACCGCCATTCGAGTGGACGAATGGGGCGTGTTCCAGCGTCCAGATTACTTTGACCTTCTCTGCGACGGCCTGCGCGAGTCCCGTCGCCTGAAGAGTCTCAAGTTGTGCGTAGAACATCCAATCTTCAGCGTGCACGAACGGCTGCTGGCTGCGATGTGCAACCTGCACCACCTGGAAGAGTTCGTCTGTCACACCCTGCACGTAGAGGACGATTCCGATAACATGGCCCTTCTCCACAATGTTGTAGCGAGAAACGGCAAGTTGGGTCGGCTTGCGGTTGAGAGATTTGTCGGCAAGTCACCGGGCATGTCGGACATCGCGCAAGCGCTTGCAACGAATGCAACCATCACCGAGCTCAGCATTGACCTGAGCTGCCTGAGAGCGGACGAAAGAAACCTTTTCTCGCAGGCACTCGAAGAAAACATCTCACTCCAGTCGCTGCGCCTGGTCGGATCACGCCGGAAGCATACCTTGGGTGTGGCTGCGATTGCAGCAGCAACGAAAGGCTTGACGGCGCTGGTCAACTTAGAACTATCCCATTTTCCCATCACCACTAGTGAGGCCTGGGCATTGGCAATGTCTCTTTCCTGCAGCAGGACAGTGCAGCGGCTGACACTTCAATCGTGCATGCACTTATTCACGTACCTGACGAGTGCGCCGAGAACGGGAGACGACTCGTACAAGGGCATTCACTGGCGCATCCAGCCCTTTGTGCACATGCTGCGCGAGGCGTCATCACTGCGGAAGCTTACGATGTCTGTGACTGCATTTCTCAAGGAGGACCAGAGGGCGTTCTTCGAGGCGCTGGCGGCGAGCGGTTTTATGGAGGAGGTGAACATCCAAAAGCCCAGCAAATGTTGCTTGCGCGAGCTGTTCCGCCTTGTCTGCGAGACCGACACCGGCAGCAGGGTGAAGATCGACATACTTCATATGAACGAGATGATCCTGGAGAGTGCCTCGAAGGGATTGCGTATTGGAGACATTCGCGTGGTGGTTGACGAGATAGCACGCACTGGTGAAATTTATAGATGTTTAGCGCAGCTGCCGACGTTAAACACTTTGACATCCCTGTCGGTGGAAGCAGAAGGTGATATTGACGCCGAGTCAGCCCATTTACTCGCTCACTACCTGCGGAAGACTCAGCTGCTGAGCGATGTTACGCTGAACTTCCAGGCGCTCCGCAACGAGGCACTAGTCTTGCTCGAGGCACTCTCGAACAACACCAGCATCACGACGCTCGATGTGGAGCGCTGGTGCGAGAGTAGGCCAACCGCGCGGATCCTCGCTGACATCGTCTGCTCAAGCAAGAGAATTAGGGCGCTCACCTACCACTTGGCCAGCATGAGGCCCTCGCCAGCGTTCTTTTCGGCGCTTGCCAAGCACATCGAGGGCAATTACACAATCCTTTCGGTGAAGGCTTATCGGCTGAGAGCCTCAGCCGAAGACTGGACCTTGATCCAGGAAGTAGTAGCGCGCAACTGCACTCTCCTGGTCCATGCCGCTCAGTGCGTTACCGGCCGCGCGGTGGAAAAAAGCGGAGCAGAGGCTCTCGAGCTGCTGAGGTCGAACCACATGCTCGTCAGCAAGGTCCAGGAAGTGGCTTCAGTGAACGAAAAAGAAGCTAAGGAGGCGATCAACAGCAGGCTCGCCGACCTGGACGACTTGGACTTTTTCATGAGCGTCACCGGTGTGGTCAGGGAGAGGGTTGTTTGCCAGGAAAGCGGTGATGGCCGTCCTTGCCTGGACACAATACCCTACGACTGCTGGCGGATCTTGCGGCGGTATTTGCGAGTTAGAGACGTGGTAGGCACCGATATTACGTGCTAGGGATTAGGCCTAGTTTTGCACTACACTAGTCATTATATAGTATAGTCTTTCAAGTTAATTCAGGACTTTGTGTAAAAACTCACGTGCTTATGTATATAAATGTACAGCAACACCTTACGAAGAAGTCATGTTCTTGCTTGCTCTTTGTTGATTGTAGTGTAATTGTGATTTGTCGCTTTGTAATAAACTGAATAAATTTTTCTTTTCTTGCTTGCTACCTTTGGCACATTACTCTTATAGCTCTGCATTTATAGATATGACCAAATTACTGCTTTTGCGTAACTGGTGTGAGACGTGTTTTCCGTCAATAAAACCGCATTCTGCGCTGTGCTTTACCTGTTTCCCAGTTTTCGTGTAGAAATAAAAAGTGACGTAAAAAGCCATGCGCCACTTAGTAAATTTGTTAAAGGCTTGAAATCCAGCCTCTGCGACGAAATTCCTTCTCATCTAATCCTGCACATCCTAATGCGTTACTAACATTTCCCAAAAGGATAACTGAAGACGGGAAGATCGGTTCATTTTTTTTTATATATATGGAGGCCTTTAAAACACCCTTCTCGCTTTTTAGCCCGCCGGGTGATGACATGCACCGGCTAAATAGCGCCATCATGAACATCTCTATATATTACTGCTACTATGCCGCATTATATCCTTCAGATAACTTGCCTGAGCCCTGCCAAAATCAAACATCTTTAATTGGAAACTGCAGAACTCTCTATGATTAGGCTTCACATCCCGGGTCACCGGGGTGTTATTGGTAATGAACTTGCGGAGATTGCAACGGCCTCAGCTGCACATCTCGGACTTTCACGTTACTCTCAGTTTCCTCGCCATTGTGTCCGGACCGCCTTTCCAGCTTCTGTCCACAGGAGATGGTTTGCGCAGTGACATTTCGTAGCATTGAACTTTACCTCTGGGTCTCTGTGTCACTCGTATTCTATCTTCTTCCCTTCCCCGAAACCCATGGTTCAGTTCATAACAGGCCATGGTCGTTTCCCTATTAATTTTCATCGTTTTGGGCTCCGGCCTAACAATAAATGCCCTTGTGGGCGTGGGTCTGATTCCATATCTCATTATCTTATTAACTGAGCTATAATGTCACACATTATGGCACGAACAATCTGCAACGCCTTCTTAGTAATTCACGCGCATACGCCCTGATTAAATAAATACCGTATTTCCCGGTGTATAAGACGCGGCTTTTTTTCAAAAATCTTGTTGATGCGTCCTATACAAGGGTGCGTCTTATACGCCAATTTTTCCTTTTTTTGCGAGTTCAGAAATTACTCAGGCTCTTGTTCAAGTTTTTTTCACCGGAAAAATATCACTACCAATGACGCGGTTGTAACACGGCTAATACTTCAATTCGTGGAGCGCCATGAGCCACTTTTTTTAAGTGAACTTTATGATGAAAGAACGGGGATGACGACTTCCTGGATCACAAACACGCACCGTTTCGGAGGGCCGAAGCAAAAGTAATGTGAAATGCCAAAAGATGGCGAAAAACACTCTTCTCGCCATTGTCAGGGCAAGCAGCCAAGACAAGCCGGCGTTCTTTTTTAGCCACCCTGTGCACATTTCTTTGCTCCGTGTATGTAGTGAGAGGAGAATGTGTCAGCCGCGTTGCCTCCAGAAACGGGCGAACTTTTTGATAGCACATTCTAAGATGAAGACTTGGAACGTTTTAAGTAGAAATAAAATATTGTTATGGACATATGGGAGAGCTCTTTAGTTCTTTATTTTTTCTAAAACGTGGGAGGGTATGGCTTGAGTGTTGCCTTTCTATCATTTAACATTTGCTTAAGAATTTCTCACCGGTACGGTGAATTTCGTGATGGTCATGCAAGCGTGTTTAATTAAGCCTCACTAGCCTAACTGGCTAAATTGGGGTGCGTCATATACACGGGTGCGTCTTATATACCAACTTTTTCAATGACAGCCTGCATATATGGCATTTGCGTCTTATACAGGGGTGCGTCTTATACACCGGAAAATACTGTAGTTTCAATGAAGAGTAGCACAATGCCCGACTGTAACTCATGTATATATTTTTTTCTCCATCTCGAACTTCTGCTTTCACAACTGTGCGAGGTTATGGCCATGTCCTGGAGGGCCTACAAACCCAGGTGGGAGGTCGTGACGCCTGTTTTTTCGTGTAGCCCAATGCCTCACTCCTTATCTTTTTCCATCCCCCCCCCTCGTTCTTTCTTTCCTCCCTGCCTTGCTTCTCCTCACGCTCTCTTCTGCAAGGAGTAGGAGACTCAATTTTTTTTATCGTTGGCGCCCGTTTCTCGACAGTGACAACGTTATCCCAAATGGGAATTGAAAGTCCCCTCGACGTCCTACGGACATTCAGGATGTCAGCAGGGCGTCCAAGAGAGGTTCAGTGCCCATTGGGATGGCGCCTGCTTCCCACCCCCACTGTTCCTCCAAAAAAAGAAGAAAGAGGGATTATACGATTAGAAACAGCGTCATTGTAATGGTGAAGGAAGACAGAAATAGCCTAAAGCTTCTTTTTTGTCTCTGAGATTCCGTTCTAGAAAACGTGTGTAATATTTGTTTATATATTCTCAATCGTAACCTACGGCTGGCCAAGGAAACAACAGAAATGAAGAAAAGGAAGGGACAAGAGGTCAAGATAGAATAAGAAAAAATGGCTGAGGCTTAACTTCGTTAAGCCTGGACAATGCGAAGCATCATCGTGTCGCGTAATTTGGAGGCGCACAACCACAGCGACGGCGCGAGGTGGGCCCCCGTTTCTCCACTGCCGTGACGTCATCGTGTCACGTGGTGTGGCATCATCGTGTCACGTGATTTGGAGGCGCACAACCACAGCGACGGCGCGAGGTGGGCCCCCGTTTCTCCACTGACGTGACGTCATCGTGTCACGTGGTGTGACGTCATTTATCACGTGTTTTGGAGGCGCACAACCACAGCGACGGCGCGAGGTGGGCCCCCGTTTCTCCACTGTCGTGACGTCATCGTGTCACGTGGTGTGACGTCATGTATCACCTGATTTGGAGGCGAACAACCACAGAGACGGCGCGAGGTCGGCCCCCGTTTCTCTACTGTCGTGACGTCATCGTGTCACGTGGTGTGACGTCATGTATCACGTGATTTGGAGGCGCATAACCACGGTGAAGGGCTGAAGTGGTAGCTAAAGTAGTATGCTTCGCATAAAAAACGCGTCGGTGCACCTTACATCTTGCCTTCATCATTTTCTGAGCGTTTGCTGTACTTTATCTTCTTTCTTCTTGTGGGAGTCGATGCATCCGCACCACCAGTGGCATCGCAAGCGACATAAACGTCCAGCATGTTCATTCGACGGGTGCCGCACACGTGGGTTAGCCGAGTGACGTTGCATCATCCACGCTTGAAATCCGATTATAACACTAGTTGCTATGTTCAAGGAAGACTGACCGGTCATATGAGTTAATTTTTTTTTTTCGTGGCCAAATCGCAGATGTGCGCCTTCTTTCACCTCATTACCGAATGGAGCGAGTGCGCAGCTCACAGGGAATTTTGTAAGTATTATTTCACCGACGACAGTGTTTCTACCTCAGTTTTTCGAAGTTCGGAAGGGAGCGTTGAGAACAGAGCGGACCGCGATGCAGCGTCAGCCTCGGTCTTTCCCTGTAACGAAACACTGTGATTCGATCCACGATGATGATGGCTTTCTGTGCGAGTTCCTTTGGCGTCCTCGTCCCCTGTTTGGCGTGCTGGTAGCAGCTATTCTCGTTTGACGTGCCCACTTGTTCGATGCACGCATTTGGTTGATTCACCTCGATCTTGCTTTCGTTGTGACTTCGATATGTCTGTTTTATCTGGCAGCCCAGACTGAAGCGTCGCTTCTAGGTTAGGGTTGAAGTCTTCCCACGACGCCGGTCTTCCCGTCAGTCTAATGACCTTTTCAGCGTGGAGTCGTACACCACGTTGTGACTGATTCGTAGACATGCGTAAACCTCACTTCGTCCACGAAACTGAGTTGGGGCAGACATTACCATCAAGGATATAGTGGGTCTCCATTCAACAGGAATGTCGGGATAGATGTGACGTCAGTCTCAGTTCTCAATAGGGGTGACACATAGCAGCTGTAGAGCGTTCTCAGCGAATATTGTCGGCAATCTCTTTTTGTTATTACAGCTCTGCCGATGTCATCTGTGGTCAACCACTCACAGCGCGCGGGGGAGGCGGCCGCCCACCACTGTCTCAGCCACGAGAGGTTCATACGTGAGTGCAGGCTTATACTGTGAAGTGTGTCTGAGCACTTGACGCACAGTTATGAACCGCGGTTAAACTGAAGAACTTATTAGTAGTTGAAGTACGAGAACTGCTTAGGTTCAGACTCAAGGCGTAGATATGGGTCTTGCGTTTTCTACACGAAGTGTTTTGCAGGCCACCTGAAACCGAATAAACAGCCGGAAAGAAAAATTACCCTCGCTTGAATTTTGACGACGTGCTTACTGTAAATATACTGACCACTTCGAAAATCTCCCGCGATTTTGTCTTCGTTTACTCGATTTGTGCGCAGTTTCAAATGCGCACGTAGAAAAAGAATGAAATACTATGTCCATATGGCCAGCCTAAGGAAACGGAGAAGTCTTGCGCTCAAGTTACGAGGTTTTTTAAAAACTGGCGCAAAGAATATGCACAATTTTCTGAGCGTCGCCACCATGTAGGAGAAGTAGCGCCATCTAGTTACTAGTCCGGGCATGACTGCCAAGCTGGCTTGAGTTGAGGTGGTTATAAGCTTCTGGTGGTATTAGGCTTGCGATTATTCTGCTGGCCATTGCCTCGCCTTATGCTGACACTAGGATCTTGATGAAGATCGGGAACTTGAGGCACAGGTTTGTGACCTCAAAGATCTAAGTCACCACGCGCGGAATCCCGCACAATCTTCATCAACTGCTGCTGTCCCCATCTGGGCCTAGGTCAGAGTCTTGGAGGAATTTTAGAAGGCGAAAAGCCTCCTTCTCATATGAATGATCTCTGCGCAGGTAAAGAAAATTTTGAATTGAACCGTGTGGGGCTCCTGCCCTCTTGAGGGAGACGAGTAGGACACACCTCTCCGCGTTTTAATCTAGGAAGCACATATGATTGTGTTTTTCATCCCCGCGCACACAACATGAACACCACAACGGAGATGATGCCAGGTCTGTCTTATGTATACACACTGGGGTGTGAGCAGACCCTGTGCGAATGCAGTGCAGTAAAGTGGCTTGAGGTCTCTTCGGTCCCTTGGTCACACTCGGCTGATTGGGTGAACACCACAGGACCTGAAATGGCTGAGTGCCGTTTATTTTTTTCAAGATTGTCTTGACATCTTGAGGGACGTTTTAACGCGACAACGTTAAAGGGGAACTGCATCACATTTTGAGAATTTCGCGATATTCAAGGATTCAAGTCTATATAGGCTGTAGGTGAAGCATGCCAAGCGTTTTTGCTCCAGCATTTAGAATAGTAACGTAATCGCCGATTGACTTTTGCGCTTTTCCTCGAAGCACCGGAGGAGTGCGAGGAAGTTCAGTGTGACGCAATGGAAAGTATGATGTCAAGTTACCGCTGCCGTCGGCCACACCTTGCCGAGCTTTGTTAGATGCTGCCAAACAACGCTCGGCGGGCTCCTGTGGTGTTGGTTTTGTTTTTCCTTCAGAGCAGGCTTTTATGCGTTGGAAATGTACCGATACCTTCGATGACGTCATCATGCAACCCCTACTTGGTGTTGTGCGCTGCGGAGAAGCTTGAAGGCTTTCGCAATTTTAATCGGCGATTACGTTACCATTTCAAATGCTAGCCCAAAAGGACTTCGCATGCTTTACTTGAAGTTTCACACATTCGACAATTTTAAGCTGATCGATTCCTAAAACCTATGCAGTTGCCCTTTAAAGGCCCCGTCGTCCAGAAAATCCGGTGTTGGCGTTGTGAGAAAAAAAATCACGAGCATGGCTCTGGCAGATGGTGCCCAGATAGCAACTAATGAGGCAGGGGGGGTCGCCTAGGTCACGTGACCTTGCGGCATCATCATAACCTGCGCTTCGGATACTGGGAAAACTACCTACCGGGGTAAGTGGTAGTTAAATTAATGATTGGTCGCTCGGGAAGAGCAGCCGGCGCCGCACAAGACCCCCCACCTAGAGCACCTGCCGTCGCAGGGCAGTGGCCACTGCGCCAGTAGGGGTAGGAGGACTCCCAGGGATGGTGGAAGCGGTACGTGCTGCCCTTCAGAAGAAGAAAGGGGCGCGAAGGAAGAGAAGAAAGCATACACCTAAGAGGTAGCGGGACGACGAAATTCAAGATGTCATCGCAGCGAGGAAGGAAGCCTGCCGTAACCATAGAAGGGCAGTTAAATCCGAAGAACCAGAGCAGACCTGCAGTGACTTATGGGAATTATATAAGGAAAAGAAGCTGATGGCAGCCGAACGGATCCAGCAGAAAATTCGAATGGTGGACAAACGTTTTTTGGAGGACTTAAGGAAGAGTGGCCGAAATGCCCCAAGGAAATTCTGGTGTTGTCTAAGGAGAACATATGGTAGGGCACCGCCACAACCCCAGTTGTTACATCCAGAGACCAACAAATTCCTATCAGTGCCTGAGGGACTGGCAGTTATGACACAACGGGTCGTGCTGCAACAGTTCACCAAGGGTGAGAAGGGGGATGAGACAATTGGCGAAGACCACAAGACAGGAACTGAAGGAGACTTTCGCGAGTGGCTGGGCCCCATTGGGAAGCCGGAATTGAAACGCATTATTGCGGGCATCCAGGGGAATACAGCGGCGGGCTTGAACGATTTCCCTGCGACCCTCCTCAAGAAAATGGGCCCAAAACAGGGTGAAGCGCTGCGAGAGGCCCTCAGTGAGGTCCTCCACTCAGGAGATATACCCAAAGGCTGGCTAGTAGGCCTAATGTTTTTTCTGTACAAAGGAGCTGGGGACCGAAGTGACTGTGCTTCCTACGGGCCAATCAAGGTGACCCCTGTACTGTATAGAGTTTTTACCCAAGTCCTGCGTCGTCGGATCCAAGCTTGGGCGCAAAGGTCATTAATCTTGGGTGAGCTGCAGAATTGTTTTCGCACAGGACGTCGACTGGTCAACAATTTGTTCGTGCTCACACAATGCATTGAAATTGCAAGGGCACAAGGAAGACCACTATGGGCAGCTTTTCTCGATATAGAGAAGGCGTACGATGGAGTGGACCATGCCAGGCTTTGGCAGATTCTTGTCGAGAGAGGCCTGCCCACGGAGGTAGTCGATAGGGTCAGGGGGTTATACACGGCAGCATCAGTGGTGGTGGAGTGGCAGGGCCTTCAATCAGAACCGATTGCCATAGAACGTGGTTTGAAGCAGGGATGCCCTCTGTCCCCGCTTCTATTCATGCTAATGCTGAGTGACCTGGAGTGCGAGCTGGGGACATGCGGAGGAGGTTTCGACCTTTCATACATGGTTGAAAGCGTGGTCCAGTCACAAAAGCTCCCTGCCCTGCTTTACGCCGACGATATAGTGCTGGTGGCGGACTCAGGGGAGGAGCTTCAAAGGCTCCTAGACGTATGCAGCTTGCGAGCCAGACAGTTGGGAGTCCGTTTCAGCGCTCGCAAGAGCGCAGTAATGACCTGGGGGGCTCCCGAGATGGGGGACGTTGGGCAAGTGCTTACACTGCACGATAGGGTGATCCCATCGGTGTCGTCGTACCGCTACCTTGGCGTGCAGCTCACCGCTGGCGGAGTTTACCTCGTCGCCCATGAAAAACGGGCACATGAGAAGGCTCTGAGAGGCCAGTGTATACTCAAGGCACGTGCGTTGTGGGCTTCCAGCCGCATGGAGGTGGTAGAGGCCTATGGAAGGCGGTAATGGTACCTGGACTCACTTTTGGCAATGCGGCGCTGTGTCTGTCGTCTGCGACCCGAGAGTTTTTAGAGCGACGGCAACGAGGGGCGGGCAGACAAGCACTGGGCGCCCACCGGTCGACGCCCAACGAAGCGGTACAGGGTGACGTTGGTTGGTCCGCGTTCGAGGCACGAGAGGCAATGGCGAAACTGGGCTTTAAAATCCGGTCGTGGGCCATGGGGCAATAGCGCTGGGTGAATCGGGTCCGATGCTACCTCCTATACTCGAGCCTGTCCACAAGATGGGTGAAAAGAGTCCGGGGATTAGCGACCAAGTTTGAGGTCCCCCTCCCAGCTCTGTGTGACCTGAAGGGAACAAGCCTGAGCAGTGGTCAGCTGAGAGCGAGAGTGTCAGCAACCGAGACACAACGTTGGAGGACGACCGCGGAGAATAAGTCAGCCCTCAGTACGTATTGCGCTCGGAAGACGGAGATCAAGCAGGAGAGATTCTACGATAACTCCGTAGGACGTTCACTGCTTTTCGAGGCGCGCGCTGGAGTGCTACGGACACGGCTTTGGTGGGCCAAATGTAAGAGACAAGACGCAACCGAAGCGGAGGCGACATGTGTGGTGTGCCAACAAGGGGAAGAGACGGCCGAACACGTAGTTCTGACCTGTCTGGTACTTCAGCCACAACATCCGGTTGGAGCCCTTTTTGCGCAGGCCCTTGGTTTCCCGCCGCTCGGGCCACTGGATGGCAATGCGGCTGCCACTGCAACAGCAGATATCGGAGGCACAGATGCCGTGGCAGATGCGGTGAAAACAACCAAACGTCGTTTGACATTGTGGAGAGAAATCTCCATGAATACGAGGAAGACTCCAAAACAGGCTAGGACACTTTCGGAGGTTTTTCTCCGTAAGGACCGCCCGATGCAAAGGGAAAGACACATATCCGAATCCGAGATGGCGGTATGCCGAGTAGCTCTCGACTGCTCTAAACTGCTGTAAACAACGGGAAAATCGTCGCGTTTGGATCATTTTCCGTGGTATGCAGTGTCGCATACCGACTGTAATTTCATATAGCTGGGTTGTGACTTCTGAATTCCTATTTGAAGGCAAGTACCGTGATTGTGACGCGCTTGGAGTGTATTTCGTCTGTAGAGCGCACGGAATTTTGTTGTCGAGTGCAAATACACGTCGGAAATTTGCTTTGGCCCCAAAAGGACGAACACAATTCGCAAAGGAAACGAATGCCCAAGGTAAATGGAGCAACTGCTCTGCCTGGTTTGTTTTGAATGATCAGCGTTTTGTTATATTAAATGTCGAAGGTTTGTTAGAGTACCGCGGGCCTCTCGCATTTTTTTTTTATCTTTCTCCTTCGTCGAGGAAGACGGTGCCGTGTCATTTCTGGCGCGGGACGAGCTCATAATGGGATTTTTCGTACGCTGCAACGCTCAGAGCATCACGAACGAGTGAGACAAGGTGGAGGCCGAATTGCATGAAACGCCATGTACCGCTCGAGAAACCTTCGTTTCATGTCTAGCATTGTCCGCATTAAATTCTGGGTGCTTGGTTGATTGTTGTGGTGGGTTTTTGTTCTTAGTTGTGTTTGTGTTGGTTTTTTTAGGTTTATGACTGCTTTTGCTTCTAATGTATGACACTGCTTTTTTGCTGAGATATTTTTTATTTCTCTATTTGGTTTAAAAACCCACTTATGAGAAGCTAGTGCCGCAAGTACTTTATACGCACGGGATAAGAAGGGTCCTGCGATTACATGTGTGCTGTCTTGTTTTCATGCCGATTTCCTGCCGCCACTAACTCTGTTCGGAGCAATAATGCGCTGTCACCTGCTTGAACTGAGGATCATAAGTGTGCCTCTTTCCCGTCTAATAAACAGTTGGTAGAGTGCCCATGTGTTGTCCTTCTTCTGCCGTTGTCGTTGCACGGCCGTTCATTTTACAGTATTACCTTTTATTACCGCATGCATTAGAGCTGAAAAACGTAATAAAAACGCATTTAAGCAAGAACACCTACATCATTTATATATAGCACCAACGTGTACTCTGTTAGGCAGATTGACCAACATGTACTCTGTCACGCAGATTGAGGAAGGGCTCCGGAAATTTCGACCACCTGGAGTTCTTTAACGTGCACTGACAACGCACAGCACATGGGGCTCTAGAATGTCGCCTCCATCGAAATTCAGCCGCCGCGGCCGGGATCGAACCCGCATCTTTAGGGTCAGCAGCCGAGCGCCGTAACTACTGAGCCACCGCGACGGGGCTAAACGGCAATATGATAATTTAGGTTCCTAAACAAGATTGCGATCTTTTTTGTATTTATGGTGGAGTGTGCCAGGAAATTTCCAGTGTGGAGAAAATTAAGAAATTTCCAAATCCCAGAGGAAAATTACAGCCTTCTTTCCACTGGGCGTTTATGTGTGTTGGATGCGTTGTGTCAAGTGCTAAATAAGTTCATAAAAGTTCTTGACCTACTGCAGAAACGCATGTGAATCTGGTTTCTTTTGTTGTTGTTTTTTTACCCTCACCATGAAGTGGGATCGACGTGATCCCAACGTTTCGAGAGCTCATGAAGAGGAGACAAACGATAAGAGTTCGACCATACTCATTGGAGACCACTTTAACCAGAAGAGCAAGGTTTCGGGCTTGTTGGTAACGCATTTAAAAGGAAGAAACAGCGCGAAAAAACACGGGATTACCCACCCTCTCATGTTTACTATTTAAGCGTCTTTCCACCGGAATAAAATTTCAGTTGCGAGTCAGCGCTCGTGTGTGTGTCGTTTCTTCGTGTGTCCGTGTTTCTTCACGCTGTTTCTTCCTTTTAACCACTTTAATATTATAGCACTATCATAAATAACAAAGCATAACCACGATAAACAATGACAAACCAATAAAAACAGTGCGAAACAATGGCCGTAGTGAGCTAGTGCACCTTGTTCATATTTGGTCTAACCATACAAATCGACGGTCATTTTCTATTGTGCACGATGGCCAGGGCTATCTCCTCTGTTGTTTGTGTCATTCTTGTCATAATCGACGCCCATTAATTGTTCTAACTCTAGAACGCTCCAGTGAACAGCACCCTATTGATCGGGTACCCTGCTGCCCTGAAAGCAGCTCGCGTGCGCGGCGTTCAGCAGACAGCCCAAAAGAGTGTTGTTCTCGTCATGCCTAGTTTTGTGTCGAGAGTGAATAGCCACGTGAAATATTAAGTGAAAACTGAAACTAAAGGCTTCCTTCGAAAGAAACTGGGGAAGAAATGTGCCCCGAGTTTTTTTTTTTTTTTCATGTCTTCAAATATTGTACTTGCTTCCGCCTTGTGTGCTGCTCACACCTTTCTGTTACCTTTTTTCCTTTCCCTTTCCGCGGTATTTCAGTGGTTTTGGCCCGAGACTGCTCACCCCAAGGTCGCAGATCGAATTTTGCTGCGTTTCGATTTTGACGAAATACAAAGCCGCGTTCGTATACCGTTGTCGTATACAGTGCCGTTCGTATACCGTTGTCGCGCTAGCATAGCCGCTTCTGCCGTCGGTCGTAATTACCTTATATATCGTATTTACCGTACAGATATATAAAAGAAAGTATGTTAATCCGGAGCCCTTTAATACGGCGCTGCCCGTACAGCCTCGGGACGTCGACCCCACAACCCACAAACACTCCATGCGCATCGACAGGGCACATAACGGTATTGCGTGGCGGTCTATAAATCTGCAGAGCCGCGCTGTTACCGCGTGTGTACGACACAAGGCCAGTTCATATATGTGGAATGGCACCTGCCACCTTGGCAGTTGTACGCGCGGCCAATTTACTCGGCAACGGCCGAGTAAGTCCACTTATATTGAGGGTCCGCCGGTGCGCTCTATGTTGCTGCTGGCGATGGATCATTAGCATGGGCGTCCGGAAAAGGGGGCAAGGGAGGGCGGTTGTACCCCCCTGGAATTGCATATATTATTTGTGCACTAGTAGAAAACAACTAAACAGCTTGATTAGCACATTTAGGCGATATTAACTTATCGGATTTGGCTTATTGAGTTCAATTCTTTGTTCATTAATAAATACTAATGTTTGTTCTCCAAGCCTAGCACTAATTTGCTGCTTCTAATTTTTGTTTCATGCGCGCAGTTTAGACCACGAATAGTTAGAGCCCTTTTGGTGCTAACCTACCGCCCCCCCCCCCCCCCCCCCCCATCCCCGGCAATCGGGTGCCCCCCCCCTGGAAAAAGTTCTGCGGACAACCCTGATCATTAGTATTATTTTCTAAACACTACTGCAGCGCCTAAAACAATTCCTGTCACCTGCGTAGATTTCTGTAGACAGCACACACGCCTGTAAACGAACGCGTCATTTGAGGGAAGTCCGCGAGACAAAAAGCTTGACGCTTTCCCTTCCCCGCCTTTAGGCAACCACGGCGTCCCTTCGGTCATCGCTAAAAGTGGCCACCACTGAACGTAATAGGCGTACTGTGCAGCGCCGGGTATGATGATGTCACCTTTGGGATATTTTGGGGAGGGGATGTTGGACGCCTGCTATGTTGCCCACAATTGTGGGAGCACTCATGGTGTCCAAATGAAGGGGATAGGGGACGTGGAGGGGAGTTCGCCGTCGTCGCTGCGCTCTCGGAATCCTGGGAACGTGGAGGGCAGCTGGTTCTCCACGATCAGCAGGCAGCAGGTCCACGACAGCAGCAACATCAGCTTCAGCAAGACTAGGATGAGCCGCGGCACGGTGGGATATCGGGGGCTTGCTGGAGACAAGCAGGCTGGACTTCGACCAGCTGCAAGGCTAGCCAGGGGCATAGCGAGGACTGCAGGGCAGCGATGACTGTCTGCAGGTAGTAGCCGCACCGAGGGAATCGCGCGGCAGCTACAGGGGACCGCAGGCATCTGCTGCAGGGCACCAGCGCGGCGGGCACGCTGGTTGCCACACGTGCGCGCGGCAACGACTTGGGGCGGCAGGCACCACGAAGTTGTCAGGAACACAGGATGCGAGCCTGGCAGGGCGCTTGATCCTGCAGCAGGGCAGCGACGGGGCGGATCCGCTAGAGACCCCCACGGAAGCTGCGCCACAGAAGGGGGGGCTTAAAGGGAAGCTGAAGAGCTTTTCGAAATCATTAAAATGCTCACGTGTGGATGCGGGAACTTTGTAAATCATGCGGGTGAAATTTTTTTACAGATTCATAGCTTAGGAGCGACGTAATCGCCGTTTAAAATTACGCGGTAGCTCCGCCCCCCGCGGTCCGCCGAGCGCTGCTGATGACCCTGACGATGCGAGCCAAAACCGGAAACCGCGGAGTGGTGACGTAAACACCGGTGATCCGTCGCGTCAGAGCCTCCGCGGCCGTGCTTGTTTCTGCGTGCGTGCCATCATAAGCTGCTTCGAGCTGCGTTGTGTTTTTTTATTTGTGCGCATTTATGTTTGTGGTGGCGTACAGAAAGGTGTGCAGCATCGAATGAAGCGGTGGACTCATCCTGCCGGCGTTCTGCGCAGCCCTCGGCTGCACAAACATCCGCGGCCGCGACGATGTGGTCTTTCATTATTGCCCTCAGCCGCCGCGGTGGCTCAGTTGTTATGGTACTCGGCTGCTGACCCAAAAGACGCGGGTTCGATCCCGGCCGCGGCGGCTTGAATTTCTTTGGAGGAGAAATTCTAGAGGCCCGTGTGCTGTGCGATGTCAGTGCACGTTGAAGAACCCCAGGTGGTCGAAATTTCCGGAGCCCTCCACTACGGCGTCTCTCATAGCCTTAGTTGCTTTGGGACGTTAAACCCCACAAACAAACAAACATTATTGCCCTCAAAAAAAGAAGCTCTCCGCGAAGTGAGTCACTGCTGAGAAGCGAAGGGATTTCAAGCCGTCAAAGGCAACAGTGCTATGCTCTAGCTACTTTCGTGATTAGGACTATCACCAGAGCCTGTCGGCAATGCATTCACTGGGCCTGTCAACAGTCAGCTCGACTGAAACCCGGTGCAATACCGTCTGTTTTCTGATAATTTCATCAATATCTTGGAAGCACCTGCAGTCTTCTTCATTCCCCTCTGGAATGCAGCGGACGGAGGAACACCTGTTTTGGAAGTAGGGTGTTTAAAATGACATCGCTCAACTGCCAGGAATACATTTATAATAACGCATGTAGTCGTAAAGAATTGCCGACTGCCGCATGGCTTCATACATTAATAATAATAGTATGTAATTGTGCGCCAAGTGTTGCTACAGCCAGCCTTGCGATTCGTCCTGCTCGGCTGCAGCACGAGTCCATCTAGTTAGTGAAAAAAAAAAACCCTGCCGCTAGATCTGAACAACAAGCACGATAAAGGCGGCGCAAACGGATGAAAGTATTCTTACAAGGACTTGTAGCATGAACCAACTCGCCTAAACAAGGATTTTAATCTACTGCTAGCTCCCATCATGACACGCAAAACGGAAGGCGCACGTTTGTCACCTAGACGAGTTTTGTCGCAAAGCGCTGCATACTTGTATGTTATGAATCGAGCCGGCACAGCGACCATGAAGTGGTGCAAGCGTAAAATTTGCGTGCAAAAAGAGCCTGATAACTTATTGCGCATGCCAATGATCTTTGTGGATTACAAGCAGATTTGCGGGAGCACTGACAAGCGGCAAGACAAAAATGCCGACGATCGCATCCCGCTTACATTGTATTAGGAAAATTACGTCGGGCAGTGCTATACTGCAGTTTCTCGCCTCAAAATTCATCCATTGTGTCTCTGAATGTAGTTTGGCTAGAAAAGTATACTTACCAAAGCCATTTCCAACACGTGGAGATACTGACAATTCGCTTTCGTTCGGGTCAAAATCAAGGCTTGCGCCAGCATCGTTTCTTTCTTGGAGAGGTTTGCTCTTTGCAATCGGTTCTAACATGTAGGGGATGACGCCAAGATACTACGGGTAATCTTCGATGTGTCCCATCGTCGTATAAGAAGCAAAATAACAACCTCGAACCGCCGAGCGCCGCGGTTCTTGCGCAGCGGCGGCGGCCGAGCCGACCGAGCCAGCGCCATTGTTGACGTCACGAGGCGCCCAACCAATCACAGGCGGCAACGAGGCGCGCGAGCACGCCCGAGGCTGCTGCTGCACTTCTCGCCAAAATAAAATAGGTTCGCGCTTTCCTTTGCCTAATTTCGATGAGAAATTCGAATTCCAAGGGTGAAAATCTGTAAAGTGCATCTCTCCACTCAATTTTTCTGGGAAACCTTTCAGCATCCCTTTAAATGTCCCCAATTTTTTTCTGGGTCATTTCATCGCACAACACACGGGCCTCTTTTGCGTCGCCTACTTTGACAAATGACCGCCGAGGCCAGAATCTTGTCCCGCACCCTCGGTCTCAGAACCCAAACACCGTAACCACAGAGCTATCGCGGCGGGTTATCCACTTGCGGTTTGGTGTACTGGCGCCATCTCCTTCAGCAGCAGAACTGCTGGAAGAGACGACTGCAGAATGCATGTGCCTTTGCTTATCACCATCAGCACCTAAGCAGCTAAGTGCGTCACTGCAGGACAAAGGTATCTGCCATATCTCAATTTAACCCTGCCCTGTGCCAGCTGCAGCCATCTTACCCCTGCACTTTTATCTTGTCTATTGCGGGCGTGAGTCAGTCGCACCTCAGTAGGGACTTTTTGAATAGGGTGGCGCTATCGGTTAGGGCTTCGGGGAATGGGGGGGGGGGGGGGGGGGGGGGAGTGCGCAGGAGAAATACGATAACCGGAGGGAGGGGCGCTATTATCCTGCGCACTGAACCCCTTTTTCACCACAATAAAACTAGGACAGCGCTTATCATAACGACACGATAAGCTAGGAACTTTTAAAAAAGATATCTGAGATGTTCGCGCGCGCAAAACCTGTGTCATTTGTAATCAGCTCGCTTTGAATTCAGAGCCCAGAGATAACGTTTAACCAGAGAAATACGTTAATCACCAACGGAAATTGGGGGCACGCTCATGCATCGGGATACCCGTCTAGCAGCCGTCCTCATTTCCCTCCTGGGGTCTGACCAGGATATAAGAGAGGACATGAGTGGAAGTCCTGGCGTCTAACGACGACGAGCTGTGCAGCGCTGCAGTCTGCATCCATCGGTCTCAACCTCCGACTCCTTCAAGGGGCACCTTTCGTCCAGGGGAATCGTAGACACCCGAGACGGTAAGTCATCGAACAACCTTCCTGAAAACTTTCAAACGCGAAACACATAGACTACATTTCAGCGTACAGCCTTTGTCATAAATATAGCCCGAAAGAGGATTTGCTTCCTAGTCGTGTAGCGGGGCTCTCAACACATTGGGCAGTCGCAAGCTTATTAAGAGTGTTGAGCACGCGAGTCCCTTTCGCCTTTGGGAGGGTATATTTATAGTGGTTGGCCTTTTCGGTTTTTATTTTTAGAAAATTAGGGGGGCTTTTTTCGGCGTTTGTTTCAGAATGCAAGTACCGTTTCTTTTCAACGAATATTTTTTTGGACAAATTAATTACTGATTTTTTCGCTGATTTAATGCGGCAATTCCCATTGGTCAAAAGTCACTTAGAGTCTATGTCAGCACTTTTCGGAGTGAACAGCTCGTTTGCCAGTAATTAACATATTTTACCACTAATTTTGTGCCGCCGCGGTGGCTCAGTGGTTGTGGCGCTCGGCTGCTAACCCGAAAGACGCGGGTTCGATCCCGGCCGCGGCGGTCGAATTTCGATGGAGGCGAAATTCTATAGGCCCGTGTGCTGTGCGATGTCAGTGCATGTTAAAGAACCCCAGGTGGTCGAAATTTCCGGAGCCCTTCCCTACGGTGTCCCTCATAGCCGGATATTTGCTTTGAGACGTTAAACCACATAAACCAAACCGTAAATAAACTATTTCGCACTTGGAGGTGTTGTTGCAGAAGGAATTGTTTCCTTTTCGTGGTCTTATGGTTTTTAACGTATCAAAGCTACTGAGTCTATGAAAGACGCCATAGTGGAGGGCTCCGGATAATTTCGACCACCGGAGGTTCTTTAACGCGCACTGACATCGCACAGTACATGGGCCTCTAGAATTTGGCCTCCATCGAAGTGCGACTGGCGCGGCCCGGACCGAACCCGCGTCGTTCGGGTCAGCAGCCGAGTACCATGCATAACCACCGATCCACCGCGGCGGCTGTAATTGCTTTCATTAATAACATTTTAATGAGGCGGCCAGCAGGTAAGAACGCAAGTGGAAGTTTGCTTCAAAAAACTAGCTTGGCAAGTTTCCTTTGGGATGTCGCGCTGGGTTGAGCGAGAGGGCGGGGCATCACTTGGTCTGAGTGTTGACGGCAGAGATGGCTCAGTTGTCGCGGTAGCCCGAACATAATAGTTTTCATGACGACCACGTACGGTTTTGTGTCATTATCCTACATGCAGTTACTAAACCTACTTAGCCGACTAACTGTTCTAAGCGGGTGATGATAAAGTGAACGAACAGTGCTCAGATAGCAAATATAACAGGGAAAGGCGGGCTAGTTGGTGTTTCGTACTTCAGCCTGTATTGTAACTGCGCGAACGACAAGCGACGAAGGAGTCTGTTTCTTCGTCCCTGGTCGTTCGCGCGGTTACAATATGCATTGAAGTACGTACTTAGACAGCAGACAACGAGTTAGTGGTGCTTCCCGGTCTTCAGGGGCGTGCAAACAAGCGGAAAAATGCTTTAAATTGCACAACTACGCGGCTTTCCCCAACAATACTACTGTCTATAACGGCCCAGGCTTCCCTACTTAGTTAATCAATGTAACCGAGTGTAACTCGCACTGAGGAGCCAGCTAGCTATGCCTTGCACGCCAAGAATACTCACCTTTTTCGTTAAAACCGAATTTCGAAAACTAAGTTCCTCTTACTTCTATGGATTTTTTTTTCTATTTAAACCAAAAAGTACAATCTTTGTAGTATATATCATCTCTGAGCATGCGAAACGAACCACGGAGGAGGACTAACGAGTAAATCTACAGGGCTCTATTTTATATTTTTGACAAAGGCTGAACGTATCTATTGCCTCAGCGGAGCAAGGAAAAGCGTGGCATATACTCAGACACTACGAGAGCAGGAGTGCTTCATTTCATTACGTTATTTGTGCGCTAGTTGTCATTACACATATGTTGAAGGTCTTCACGCTGAAGGTGTTCAGTTTGTGTCTTGATATTTATATTTCTCTTATACGAGCAAATAACGATTACTCCGCAGTTCCCGATTACGGAGTTCGGGAAAAGATCAGAAAAGTGGTTGTCGCCTGTCACAGTTGCATTAAAAAACTTATTACACTTCGTTATTGCCCATTTCGAGACAACTGCAAACTGTTACGGCATAGTAACATAGTAACTGCTTCATAGTAACTGCTTCAAAAAGTGAACGAGATTCCCTCGCATGTGTGCTGCTTTGAGTCAGACCTCCTCGTATCAGACATCCGGCCTTCCTGTCGTTTAAATGAGTGTAAATATCTTGATGGTATTCATACTGCAGAGCTGAAACGCAGCTTTTTTCTCTGGCTCAGCAACTTTATTTTCTTATAACCAGCAAAAGCGTTAAAAAGCAGTTTCCTCCTGTTAAGTGTAACGTGTGTAGGCTGGTTCACATTCCAGCGACTGAGCGATTGAGCGGCGCGTCGCAGCGAATATTCCCAACTTGTTGAAACCTCGCCGCTCATCGCAGCGACGACTCAGGTTTTTCCGCCGCGGAGGCAGGATTCGCTAGCATTTTCGCTTCCAAGGAAAACGCGCTCAACTTTGTGTTAACTAAAGCACATTTCAAGATTATTTCGGGCATACTTCTTCTAGGTAAGCGCGTAGCCACGAATTCAGTCCGCAGCTGTCGTTACCCGTGTCCTCTGTATAGTGAAGGCGCACTTTTGCCTCCATGAAAGCTCAGTGCCCCCGCTTTGCGTACTTCGTTACAGATTTTGAAATGACGTCAAACCTTACAAGTACACAGCAGAAGAAGCGGCGTAAGAAAGGAAAATTTTATATGTTCCTGCATAAATTCGCCATTAACCGGCAAAATCTGCAGTGTAGCGGTTAGAACCAGACCACGGCGGCCGCGTTTCGATGCAGGCGAAACGCAAAAGGCGCCCGTGAGCTGTGCGATGTCAGTGGTCAGAATTATCCCGGAGCCCTCCACTACGGCACCTCTCTTTTTTTTCTTTCTTATTGCACTCCCAGATCCCTCGCTTCCCTAATGACGCGGTTGAGCTGTCCACCGAGCAGCGAGACAATTATGGCGCCATTTTCTTTCCTCAAAAACCACTAATCTGTTATTCTTTAGGTTAATGAGGTCACAAAAAAATATTGAATCTCTTCATTACGTCATCTTATTAGTAGAATGCGACATCGGTAGAACCACTGCTGTAGAGGTACTTGGGAGCGAGTCCGCGCTCCCCCTCGTCTGTAGAGCAGCTTACAGTAGGTTGTTGATCCGTGCCCACTGGAACTGTTTGAAGCACGTCTAAACTCAACGAAGAGTAGCCGCACACTGACGCGGGGGCCGCGGAGGACATGTTCCAACCTTCTTGTTTCGTCCTCTTCCGATTGAGTACTAGCGCTTTTTTTATATTTAAATGTTCGCGCAGTTGGTCGCGTAACCTTGTGATGTCACCGCTCTCGGGCCCATTCAGTGACTTTTGTGACTAACGTAGGACGCGAAACCGCATGAGGTGAAGTATAATCTGTCCCATTACAGATTACCGGGGCACCTAATTCCATTATCTGTTACCAAATCGATAGTATCAGAAGCTGCTAATGCCGTTAACGGAAGTCACGTCACTTCAGGCCTGACGACGTCCCTACCTGTAAGGCAAATGGGAATACTATAGGGTCTAGTGACGTCATCTCCCTGTACCCAATGTGAATGCGCCGGTCTGGGTCATCACTTCCCTACAGCCAAGGGACGAATTTTATGACCGACGACGCATTTCGGCCCTGTGGTGCTTCTAAAGCTACCGCAATCAAAACGAAAATAACGTAAAGCATTGCGTTCAGGAAGTTTCATGCCAACACAAACGTTTCCTTGCCGCAGGCTATGGCTCCAAAGGACTTGGGTCTGTGGATGCACGCGAAATTCGTGAAACAGCTGTGCCTGAAGCTCCGCGGCCCGGTGCTGTTCAGCTCGGCGAACGAAGCATACGCCCGGCAGCAAGAGACCAAGACCATACTGCGGAGCAGCGGAGCCGACATCAGCGTGCCATGCGCTCGAGGCAGCCGTCACGCCTGTGAGCTGCCTCGCCAGCTCAAACAATGGAACCGTGTCCTGGCCGCGATCAACGTTCAGCTGAGGGAACGGGACGCCCCTGGCGAGCTGGAGGTCCTCTGTTGTCCCCTGCCCGGTGACATGTGGGACCGCGCATGCCGCCTCCAGCGCGCCATCCTTCTCTTGCACTGGCTACTCATCTCACACTCCTGCGTGACCGCCATTCGAGTGAACGAATGGGGCGTGTTCCAGCGTCCAGATTACTTTGACCTTCTCTGCGACGGCCTTCGCGAGTCCCGTCGCCTGAAGAGTCTCAAGTTGTGCGTAGAACATCCAATCTTCAGCGTGCACGAACGGCTGCTGGCTGCGATGCTCAACTTGCACCACCTCGAAGAGTTCGTCTGTCACACACTGAACGTAGAGGACGATTCCGGTAACATGGCCCTTCTCCTCAATGTTGTAGCGAGAAACGCCAAGTTGGGTCGGCTTGCGGTTGAGAGATTTGTCGGCAAGTCACCGGGCATGTCGGACATCGCGCAAGCGCTTGCTACGAATGCAACCATCAACGAGCTCAGCATTGACCTGAGGTGCCTGAGAGCGGACGAAAGAAACCTTTTCTCGCAGGCACTCGAAGAAAACATCTCACTCCAGTCGCTGCGCCTGGTCGGATCACGCCGGAAGCATACCTTGGGTGTGGCTGCGATTGCAGCAGCAACGAAAGGCTTGACGGGGCTGGTCAGCTTAGAACTATCCCATTTTCCCATCACCACTAGTGAGGCCTGGGCATTGGCAATGTCTCTTTCCTGCAGCAGGACAGTGCAGCGGCTGACACTTCATTCGTGCATGCACTTATTCACGTACCTGACGAGTGTGCCGAGAACGGGAGACGACTGGTACAAAGGCATTCACTGGCGCATCCAGCCCTTTGTGTACATGCTGCGCGAGGCGTCATCACTGCGGAAGCTTACGATGTCTGTGACTGCATTTCTCAAGGAGGACCAGAGGGCGTTCTTCGAGGCGCTGGCGGCGAGCGGTTTTATGGAGGAGGTGAACATCCATAAGCCCAGCAAATGTTGCTTGCTCGAGCTGTTCCGCCTTATCTGCGAGACCGACACCGGCAGCAGGGTGAAGATCGACACACTTCATATGAACGAGATGATCCTGGAGAGTGCCTCGAAGGGATTGCGTATTGGAGACATTCGCGTGGTGGTTGACGAGATAGCACGCACTGGTGAAATTTATAGATGTTTAGCGCAGCTGCCGACGTTAAACACTTTGACATCACTGTCGGTGGAAGCAGAAGGTTATATTGACGCCGAGTCAGCCCGTTTACTCGCTCATTGCCTGCGGAAGACTCAGCTGCTGAGCGATGTTACGCTGAACTTCTCGGCGCTCCGCAACGAGGCACTAGTCTTGCTCGAGGCACTCTCGAACAACACCAGCATCACGACGCTCGATGTGGAGCGCTGGTGCGAGAGTAGGCCAACCGCGCGGATCCTCGCTGACATCGTCTGTTCAAGCAAGAGAATTAGGGCGCTCACCTACCACTTGGCCAGCATCAGACCCTCGCCAGCGTTCTTTTCGGCGCTTGCCAAGCACATTGAGGGCAATTGCACAATCCTTTCGGTGAAGGCTTATCGGCTGAGAGCCTCAGCCGAAGACTGGAACTTGATCCAGGAAGTAGTAGCGCGCAACTGCACTCTCCTGGTCCACGCCGCTCAGTGCGTTACCGGCCGCGCGGTGGAAAAAAGCGGAGCAGAGGCTCTCGAGCTGCTGAGGTCGAACCACATGCTCGTCAGCAAGGTCCAGGAAGTGGCTTCAGTGAACGAAAAAGAAGCTAAGGAGGCGATCAACAGCAGGCTCGCCGACCTGGACGACTTGGACTTTTTCATGAGCGTCACCGGTGTGGTCAGGGAGAGGGTTGTTTGCCAGGAAAGCGCTGATGGCCGTCCGTGCCTGGACACAATACCCTACGACTGCTGGTGGATCTTGCGGCGGTATTTGCGAGTTAGGGACGTGGTAGGCACCGACATTACGTGCTAGGAATTAGGCCTAGTTTTGCTCTACACTAGTCATTATATAGTATATTTTTTCAAGTTAATTCATTACTTTGTGTAAAAACTCACGTGCTTATGTATATAAATGTACAGCAACGCCTTACGAAGAAGTCATGTTCTTGCTTGCTCTTTGTTGATTGTAGTGTAATTGTGATTTGTCGCTTTGCAATAAACTGAATAAATTTGTCTTTTCTTGCTTGCTACCTTTGGCACATTATTCTTATAGCTCTGCATCTATAGATATGACCAAATAACTGCTTTTGCGTAACTGGTGTGAGACGTGTTGTCCGTCAATAAAATCGCATTCTGCGCTGTGCTTTACCTGTTTCCCAGTTTTCGTGTAGAAATAAAAAGTGACGTAAAAAGCCATGCGCCACTTAGTAAATTTGTTAAAGGGTTGAAATCCAGCCTCTGCGACTAAATTCCTTCTCATCTAATCCTGCACATCCTAATGAGTTACTAACATTTTCCAAAAGGATAATCGAAGACGGGAACATCGGTTTATTTTTTTATATACAGGGTGTTTCACCTAAGTCTTTCTGCAATTTTTAAAAATAACCTATTTGAATTAGATGCGCGCTTTTTCATGCATAGAGTTGTCAGCGGTGTAGTACATCATAATGCAGCTAAGACGTGCTAACTAGCAGGCTTGTTAACCAATATTTCATAGTTAACTTTTAAACTATTAGCGTTGGGCTCCTTAGTTATTGAGATGCATGTAGCACGCCTTAAAGGGACACTGAGGAGAAATTGAAGTTGGCTTGTATCGACAGAATACCAGCTCATGATTACAAAAACGCCACTCATACTGACACCAAAGCTCTTGTAACGTAGAAAAGAGCAAGAACCAAAATACAGGTATCGCCGCCACAGGCCAAACTCGCAAGTACAAGCGTGATGAGATCATAGACCAAAACAGTGTTGCTAGAACCAATGGTTCTAGCAACGCTAGCACACGAGAAGCACAAATCACTGAGGCGCAGGCAATGCATGCGCAAATCTCCTTGACGTCGCCAGATGGCGCCACGTGCCGGGCAGCTACGCGCTCGCCTGAAGCATCGGGACCAATCAGCGCCTGCTCGCCGGCGTTAGGCGGGCTCCCGGTATTCCGCTAGCGGTATCAAGGTACACGGTATGCTAAAGGTGTCTATCTGCGAGAACTTCGTTGACGACTTCGAGAACGAGATCCATCGTAACGCTCGCAAAACGCCGGTGCAAACGTAAGCGAAGCGACTGTAGCGACGGCCGCAATAGCCGATAGATGCCTTCAACGTGCGGCCGGCGGTAGCTTTCTTTTTGGCTGCTGCTAGGCCGCACTGCTGGCACCAGAAATCACGGAGTCTGCATCACGTCATGACACGTCATGTTTCACGTCACTTAGTCATCTGTCGTCATAGCCGAATCCCAAGTTTGAATCACAGCGGCGGGAAAAACCTTTTCAACTTCGAATCCAAATTTCTTAGAAATAAATGCATTTTTCGCTGCCGGCCAAGTGGCAACAAAGCCATGACATGCCGAACTATCGGATTTTGCTATAAAAAAATATATTAATAGTGCTCTCCTCAGTGTCCCTTTAAGTAATGTCCATATCCGTTTTTAGAATTTCAAAAACGCGGTTATCCTCGGCGCTGTGGCCCAACAAATTTTGGCTATCTCGACGAATTAGGTTCACTGGAGAGGTTGCTTTGCCTGCAAGCTTCTCAAACCGCATGTATTTTGGCGCGATGTAGGCGAAATTTGTTGGGCCACAGCGCCGAGGATAATCGCGTTCTCGAAATTCTAAAAACGGATATGGACATTTCTTACGGTGGGCTACATGCCTCTTGATAATTAAAGAGCCCAACGGTAATAGTTTAAAAGTTAACTATTTAATATTGGTTAACAAGCCTGCTAGTTAGCACGTCTTAGCTGCATTATGATGTAATGAAAAAGCGCGCATCTAATTCAAATAGCTCATTTTTAAAAATTGCAGAAAGTTTTAGGTTAAACACCCTGTATATATGGAGGCCTTTAGAACACCCTTCTCGCTTTTTAGCACGCCGGGTGATGACATGCACCGGCTAAATAGCGCCATCATGAAAATCTCTATATTACTGCTACTATGCCGCATCATATCCTTCAGATATCTTGCCTGAGCACTGCCAAAATCAAACATCTTTAACTGGAAACGGCAGAACTCTATATGATTAGGCTTCACATCCCGGGTCACCGGGGTGTTATTGGTAATGAACTTGCGGAGATTGCAACGGCCTCAGCAGCACATCTCGGACTTTCACGTTACTCTCAGTTTCCTCGCCATTGTGTCCGGACCGCCTTTCCAGCTTCTGTCCACAGGAGATGGTTTGCGCAGTGACATTTCGTATATAGCATTGAACTTTACCTCTGGGTCTCGGATGTCACTCGCATTCTATCTTCTTCCCTTGCCCGAAACCCATTGTTCAGTTCATAACAGGCCACGGTCGTTTCCCTTTTGGTTTTCATCGTTCTGGGCTCCGGCCTAACAATAAATGCCCTCGTGGGCGTGGTTCTGATTCCATATCTCATGATCTTATTAACTGGACTATAACGTGACACATAGCTTGTAAAATGCATTGCATGCTGTCCACGCGTTATGGCACGAACAAACTGCAACGCCTTCTTAGTAATTCACGTGCATACGCCCTGATTAAATAAATAGTTTCAATGAAGAGTAGCACAATGCCCAACTGTTACTCATGTATATATTTTTTTCTCCATCTCGATCTTCTGCTTTAACAACTCTGCGAGGTTATGGCCATGTCCTGGAGGGCCTACAAACCCAGGTGGGAGGTCGTGACGCCTGTTTCTTCGTGTAGCCCAATGCCGCACTGCCTATCTCTTTCCACTCCCTTCCCCCCCCTCCCCGTCGTTCTTTCTTTCCTCCCTGCCTTGCTTCTTCCCACGCTCTCTTCTGCAAGGAGTAGGAGTCTCAATTTTTTTTATCGTTGGCGCCCGTTTCTCGACCGTGGCAACGTTATCCCAAATGGGCATTGAAACTCCCCTCGACGTCCTACGGACGTTCAGGATGTCCGCAGGGCGTCCAAGAGAGGTTCAGTGCCCATTGGGATGGCGCCTGCTTCCTACCCCCACTGTTCCTCCAAAAAGAGAAGAAAGAGGGATTATACGATGAGAAACAGCGTCATTGTAATGGTAAAGGAAGACAGGAACAGCCTAAAGCTTTTTTTTTGTCTTCGAGATTCGGTTCTAGAAAACTTGTGTAATATTTGTTTATATATTTTCAATCGTAACCTACGTCTGGCCAAGAAAACAACAGAAATGAAGAAAAGGAAGGGACAGGAGGTCATGATAGAATAAGAAAAAAACGCGTCGGTGCATCTTACATCTTGCCTTCATCCTTTTCTGGGCGTTTGCTGTACATTTGCTTCTTTCTTCTTGTGGGAGTCGACGCATCCGCACCACCAGAGTGGCATCGCAAGCGACATAAACGTCCAGCATGTTCATTCGACGGGTGCCGCACACGTGGGTGAGCCGAGTGACGTTGCCCCATCCACGCTTGAAATCCGATTATAACACTAGTTGCTATGTTCAAGGAAGACTGACCGGTCATATAAGTTAATTTATTTTTCGTGGCCAAATCGCAGATGTGCGCCTTCTTTCGCCTCATTACCGAATGGAGCGAGTGCGCAGCTCACAGGGAATTTTGTAAGTATTATTTCACCGACGACGGTGTTTCTACCGTTGAGAACAGAGCCGACCGCGATGCAACGTCCGCCTCGGTCTTTCCCTCTAACGAAACACTGTGATTCGATCCACGATGATGATGGCTTTCTGTGCGAGTGTCTTTGCCGTCCTCGTCCCCTGGGCAACAACCACGCGCTTGCTACCTGAAGTGTTAAGTTTGACGTGGCGTCTGCATGGTGGTAGCAATATTCTCGTTTGACGTGCCCACTTGTTCGAGACAGGCATCTGGTTGATTCACCTCGATCTTGCTTCCCGTGTGGCTTCGGTTTGTCTATTTTCTCATGCAGCCCAGACTGAAGCATCACTTCTAGGTTATGGTTGAAGCCTTCCCACGACGCCTGTCTTCCCGACAGTCTAATGACCTTTTCAGCGTGGAGTCGTACATCACGTTGTGACTGATTCGTAGACATGCGTAATCCTCACCTCGTCCACGAAATTGAGTTGGGACAGACATTGCCATCAAGGATTTAGTGGGTCTCCATTCAACAGGAATGTCAGGATAGATGTGACGTCAGTGTCAATTCTCAACAAAGGTGACACATAGCAGCTGTAGAGCGTTCTCAGCGAACATTGTCTGCAATCTTTTTTGATTATATCAGCTCTGCCGATGTCATCTCTGGTCAACCACTCACAGCGCGAGAGGGAGGCGGGCGCCCACCACTGGCTCAGCCATGAGAGATTCATACGTGAGTGCAGGTTTATCTTGTGAAGTGTGTCTGAGCACTTGACGTCCAGTTATGAACCGCGGTTAAACTCAAGAACTTATTAATAGCTAAAGTACGAGAACTGCTTAGGTTCAAACTCAAGGCGTAGATTGGGTCATGCGTTTTCTACGCAAAGAGTTTTACAGGCCACCTGCTTCCAAATAAACAACCGGTAAGAAAAATTACTCTCACATCAATTTTCACGACGTGTTACTGTAAATATGCTGACCACTTGAAATATCTCCCGCGATTTTGTCTTCGTTTAGCCGATCTTCGCGCACTTTCAAATGCTCGTGTAGAAAAAAAAATGGCTGTGATTTAGCTCTGGTTAAACCTGTAGGATTGCGAAAGCAACACCTGCGTGTAGCCATATATTGTTACGTGAGCTGCATTAGCTTAAAGCATAAAAGCATGCTTAAAGCTTAAAGCATGATTGAGGTGTCCACTGTTCAAAGAGGGCAGTTATGCGCCTTCCCTCTGGTTCAGGTTTCCACCGAGATGTGGACACCCCGCCCTCACCGCACGCTACGTATATCCTGGCATAGCAGAGCTAAGCCACTGCCAATTTTAAACCACGAACCACGCAGAAGGTGATGCGCAATCACTACTGCGCATCAAAGAGGGAGAGAGAGAGTGAGAGAGGGGGGAGGGAGACTTTGTCGAGGCGATGGAGAGTGCGCGGGGGCGGCTCCGGCGCGCCAGCTGTGCGCCGTGTGACGTCAACCGCTCCTCGCGCATGCGCAGCTTGGCCTTTCCAGAGCTCCACGAAATGTCTCGGCGACTAGCGTAGTGTTGCTTTCGCAACAAAATAAAAGACTATGTCCATATGGCCAGCCTAAGCAAAATTAGAAGTCTTGCGCTCAAGTTTATACAGTTGCCGAGGTTTTTTAAAACTGGCGCAAAGAATATGCACAATTTTCTCATCGACGCCGCCTTGTTGGAGAAATAGCGCCAACTAGTTACTAGTCTGGGCATGACTGCCAAGCTGGCTTGAGTTGAGGTTGTTGTGAGCTACTGGTGGTACTAGTCTTGCGATTATTCTGCTGGCCATTGCTTCACTGTATAAGGACGCGCGTCCGTATACTGTGGTATATACCGCTACGAGGGGCTTTCAATAAAGATTTCCCCTGACTCACTTCTACTTACTGCAGGATGCTGAACGGCGCATGTGTAATGACTTAAGTCCCTATAGGTCACATGCCAATATGCAACTCTCAACTAATAACGGTCTTCCTTTCACAGGTGCTGAAGTCGTGTGAGGTGTGATAATGGATGCAGGAAAATACAGAGCAGTCATCAAGTTCCTGTACTTGAAAATCCGCACTCCAAGGGAGACGTTCGATGAGATGAAAGAGGTTTATGAGAGGCTTCCCCATCATATGATGTAGTAAAGGACTTGCATCGTCAATTCAAATGTGGTCGGACTTTGGTGGAAACGGCTCCGATTTCAGGGCGACCTTACTCCGCTATCGATGAGCAAGCCATCCTGCAAGTGGAAGCCGCCATTTTAGAAAATCGCCGCATAACCGTTCGAGACCAAGCCCAAAATAACAAGATTAGTGTGGGGTCCGTGAAAAAAATCATTCAGAACCATCTTCACATGCGTAAGGTATGCGCTCGCTGGGTTCCCCGGCTGCTCACACCTTTCCGAAAGCAGGAACGAGTCGAATGCTCCCAGGCTCTTTTCACCATGTGGAATGGAAACCAGGAGGACTTTTTCAACAGACTGATTGCACAGTATGCAAGCTGAGTCCATCACTATGATCCGGAGACTAAAGTCCCGTCGACGCAATTGAAGCACTTGGACTCACCGCCTCCAAAGAAGGCAGCGGCCAGCCCTAGGCGGGCAAGGTCATGCTCACAGCCTTTGGGGACCAGCACGGAGTAGTCTTGATGGATTTCCTAGCAAAAGGTGCCACGATTACTGGGGCATACTATGCGTCACTGCGGAGGAAATTGCGGGAGGCCATCAAAAGCAAGAGACGTGGCATGCTCACCAAAGGTGTCCGCCTTCTGCAAGACAATGCCTCAGTTCGCAACTCACGTGTTGCCTAGATGGAACCACGCTGCTGCGGCTTTGAAATTCTACCGCATCCCCCTTATTCACCCGACCTCGCACTATTAGACTGCCTCCTCTTTCCAACAATGAAGTCATATTTTAAGGGCAAGCATTTTCCAGATGATGAGACTCTGATTTCTGAAGTCACAACATGGCTTTTGGAGCAACCTGTCGACTTCTACAAGCGTGGTGTTTACAGTTGCATAAAACAGTGGGAGAAGTGTGTGTCCCCGTGTGGCACCTATGTAGAGAAGGACTAATAAATCTGCAAAGTGTCGTTGCTCTCCGCCCAAAGGAAATGGGTCAGGGGAAATCTTTATTGAACGCCCCTCGTATATACCGGTCAACCAGGCTACAGCGCACAGCTCGAGGTTTCACGACAATGTCCGCTTCGAGTCATATTTTCTTGTTTCGGGGTCACATGGAGACAGCGCTTTTAGCCTCTGCCGTTTTAATGTCGACATTACTTTATTAACTAAGACCTGGCTTTGAACTTACATTTACTACTTGGAACTTTTCCCGACAGCCCGCAGGTTTTCCTTTTGTCGTTGTGAACGCACAACCAAGCCTCTTGTTAAAGCCCCAATTGGGGCTGACATTATTAACAAATGAAATGAACTCTTTAAACCCATTTCTGACCGTTACGTTCCATCGAACTACTGCAGGAAGCTAGACTGATTCTTCGCGGTCTCCTAGGACGAACAGATTAGAGGTAGTTGTACCGCAATACCCTTTCCTTCATACGCCCACAATCCCTGGTTCACCTCATTCATACTACAGGGGGCGCAGTTTGAAGAGTTCCATCTTGCAAGGCAGGCGTACCACACCCATTATGGCTCAGGACCAAGATAAAACAATGGATAGCAAGCAGAAGGAAGTAATTTAATTTTTGCATGGCTAAATGCGGAATATCGTGCAACAGCACTAATTACTGTGGGAAATTAAAGTCCTTACGTTCTAAATGCATTTGGCCTAAAGGCCTTTACTCGGAAGGCATTTACCATGAAGGCCTTTGACCTATTGGCATTTCACATAAAAGCATTTACCACAAAAGGGCTTCTCGCTGAAGGTATTTACCTTAAAGGCCTTCAGCCAGGTGTACCCTTCACCCAGGCTTTTACCCTTCACCCAGGAGAAAGGAGAGGCATGCCAGGTGTACATACCTGGCAGGTTACTCAACCCGGTGGTTAGGTGGGCCGCTTGCCAGAAAGCAGGCTTCAGACATGTAACCGTCTTCGCCAAAAGTAACCGAGCAGCCACGCCGGCGGCCGGAGCGGGCTCGCACCCGAGCAGCGGCGCTGCGCTCTCCAGAGCTGGTCATTGCGCGGTTACTTTTGGCTGAGGCGGTACGTATGCCGCCCAAAATCGAAAAATGAGCCTATCAGTACTACCGCGCTAAAACTCGCAAGTTCCCATCCGCTCATTCCCCGAGGAACGAGGGATTGAGCCCTAAAGCACTGCTGGATCGGGGCGCCTGATCGAAAAACTGAATGGTGTGATGATGATCGAGGGTTTACGAACCCCTGAAACCTGGGCCTAATACAGTCACGCCCCCCGGCGGCGTTATCTACACAGTGAGTGTACAGCGCAGTCAATCCTGAAATTCCTTAAAGGCCGCGTTATCCAGATAAAACGATTAAGCTTGACGATCGAGGTTTATATTGGAGTTTCATTACGATTCCAGAGTCTGGTACACGAATCAAACCATCTAGTCCGCAAAAAAACAAAAAAACTGCAGGGGTCACTTCTGCTCCGCCTTAAGCGTATAATGTGATAGCGTTGATGAGTTACTGCCCATATATGCGGAATTGGTCATACTCAATCTTACTTCCATAGGTCTCTGATAGTCCTCATACCACTGCGTGCGCAATGGTCCAGCGGTTAAGGAATGTGGCACTGGCCCGCGATGGCAGGTGCTGCCACCCGTGGCGATTGTGCGACCTAAGCTGCTCTGGCCGACCAACCTCTCACGGTCAATCATTAACTTAACTGCCACCTGACACGGTGGTGAGTTTACTCCCAATCCCATGGGCTTCGAGGATGTGGTGACTCCACAAAGGCACGTGACTTAGGTGGCCTACGGTAGGCGCCATATTTGGTAGCGAAAGCTACACTAGGCTAGTCAGCGGCGCATTTCGGGTGGTCGTCGGAGGCCAGTACTGTGCATGCGCCGTAACCATGGCAACCGGTTGCCTTGGTTGTTAGGCGCGCTCGGCGCCTAACGTACCTTTCGCTACGTATATCCTGGCCTAGCTGAGCTAAGCCATAGCAAATTTTTCGCTCACAACGCCGACGACGACGCTGCCGGATTATCTGGACAACTGGAGCCTTAACGCTATCGGGTTAAAAATGCCAGGTCACTTTCAACATGAAAGTGTGCATAAAAAATCTGCACACACACAACACAATAACACACACACACGTCCACACGCGCGCGCACATGGACACACACATACACGCTCACATCGAAATACACACGACCTTTGGTAAATATAATTCATATAGAGATCAAAGCCAAGAATGAAACGCGCATACATATCAGAACACATATGTGATTACAGATATTACAGACACCCAACATATATGAATGAAACCCACACTCACAAATCAGTTTGCAGAGACACTGAAACCAAGAATGAAATGTACACTCCACGAACAATGCACACATGTCAAGAGCAAGGACATACACATCGTGAAATCCAACCCTATTCCCCTGAGATGATGCTGCGCTGTCCAACCTGGGCTGCACCTCCCAGAGGCGGCACATATACTGCCTCCCATCCGTGTTGCAGCACTCCCAACATGCTGTCAACCGTCTGGTGATATTACATAGGTGCTTTAAGCAATAAATATCGCACAAGATTTTCGAACAGTCGCCGTCAGAATACCACTTCAAAACTCCTCCGCCATTTTTCTCCTGCTACTTAAGATAGAGTGATAGAGTAACTGTCTATTCGCCAGAAGACTCCACCACGCACACCATATCTACAATTTAATAGCCCGTAATGAAGCACCAAATGGAACCCTTTATGTCTATAAATCGAACAATACTAGCGTGTATATTATATTAAGAGGGTTTTCAAATTGGGCTAGCTGGTAGTTACGAATCAGAGTTTGTTGTCGTCCATGTGTTGTCCCAAGTCATTTCAAAAGCGCAATAATGTGTGATCATATACTAACCGCAGCTCAAATTTAAAAAGTGTGTTTCACCTTATACTTGCAGCAATTTTTTTAAAAATTGCCTTTTCAAGTTAGAAGAGCGCTTCATTCGCATATAAATGTCAGCGGTGCAGTGCGTTAGAATACTGCTAAGACGTGCTAATTAACAAGCCGGTTAACCAAGACCGTGTAGTTAAATTGTAAACTACTGCCGTTAGGCTCCTTATTTATGGGAGGCTCGTAGCCCATCGGAAGTGATATTTGTATCAGTTTTTAGATTTTCGAAAATGCCATTCTCGCCTGCAGCGCAAGCAATTTTGGCACCGCACCCGGCCGAAAGCCAAACCTCGCGACCAGAAAGAGCAGCTAGCCACGCCTAGGGGCGCGTCACACAGCGGTGCGGTGGCACGTGCTCCTTCGCAACGACCAGGGAGGGAAAAAAATCTGAGGAGGGAGCGTGACGTCACACGGCCAGCGTTCGCAAGCCGAGTGTTTATGAAGCCGTTTTCTCCCTCAGTTTTTCGCTCTCCCAGTCAGTCCTGTATGTTTTAGTTCTGGCATGTTTTAGTGCACGCGTATGCGAGGCGTGTGGCGCGGAGCGTCAACAGCAAGGAGGTTGATCTACAGTCTGTCTGCCGCGCTAATCCGCGCATGCGTGCGCGCAGTGGGGCTAGATTTTACCGCGCGCTATCACGTGGCGTGATCACGGGGGGACAAACTCTCTTTCTTTTACTATATCTTTACTTGTTAAGGCTAGGCTTCAAGGTTGTCGCCGGACGCTCCCTCCTCAGTTTTTTTTCCCCCATGGCAACAACCGACTAGGAGCGGCGAGTTAAAGGGTAGAGGGCGCTCTAAATTGCTTGCGCTGCAGTGGCGACGGGAATGGCATTTTCGAAAATGTAGAAACTGGTATGGATATTACTAACCGCAGGCTAAAAGTCTCTCAATAACTGAGGGGCCCTAACAGTAATAGTTAAAAGATAACTATGCAGTATAAGTTAAAGAGCCAGATGTTTGCACGTCCTAGCTCTATCCTGACGCAGTATACACTGCTGGTAATGTTATGCGCAAAAATGTGCTATTCTTACTCTAAAAACATTTAAAAAAAAACTTGCTAGTAGTTTTAGGTGAAACACCCTGTATATCATGTTTTGCTCCAAAGAGGACCTTCTTCGGTAGGCTTACTTTTTTAGAAACCGAACTGCATATCACTTATTACTCCACATTTGGTGCATATATAATTTTACTGAGTTTACATTTATGGCGCCCACAAATACCTTAGGTAAAACAGGCAGACTACAATTCGGCCTTTCTTCATCAACGTCGCCTACAGCACCCTCCGTGTCAATAGGATAGATAGGCGCTATCTTGTGATAGCCAGGAAGTGTTCCAGTTTCATACTGTAATGATTATTTCAACTTTGATGATTGATATTACTGACATATGTTTAATATTGCTTTCGTTTCATCTAATCTGACTGCAACATTTTTAATCTTATTAACCAGCTCTTTAACTCCGTCAGAATTTACCGGTGCGAAACAACGGAGTTCGCTAACGTCACATGATTATCAATTAAGTTTCGTTCCCACTCATAATTTTGCTTACCATATACGCCGCTAATAGAAAAACAGGTATTTAGGACAGGGACTGCTTTTGAGTCTGGAATATAACCATACCTGTGAGTACGACTATATTTAAACATTAACTTCCTTCACTGTGTCCTCTTACCAAACTCTTCCCGGCGAATAAGATGTCTTACAATCAATCCTGTAAGGTTTTTTTCTTTCTCAGTCCATATTTTCCTCGAATCCTTACCAATTTTGGCAGTTCATAATATTCTGTGTCTGCCTTTTAATTTCGCAATTAAGAAGATGTATATAGCTCTAGATACACTGCAAAGTTGATATACTGACTCATTTCAGTATACGGTACAATAAACTCTATTAATATTGGCGCGCGACCGCTAAGACGTTTAAGCGACTCAGCAGCTCTACTATAGCCCTGTATACGCTACAGAGTACAGCAGCCTTAATAGTACCGCAATGTACAGCGCCTCCCTTCGTGTTGCGGCTCGTCCAACAAAGAAGCGAAGCACGCGACTGAAGAAAGATGGCGCTTCCTGTCTGAATATACTCTATGGATGCAGATCATTCTGGAGTCGCCTCATACGGGGCTGTGTCTGACCATAAAGCCTTCGTATTGAGCTTTCGGCATAGAGCTAATAGGCTTTCGGTGATACGAGGAACACTTGGTAGTGTTGATTTATTTAGTTCCTTTTGTTGCCGCAAAAAGCGTGATGAAAAGACAGAAAAGAAACCATAGAGCATGAAGCAATTAACTTTATTGAAAAATAGAAAAGTTGTGAGAGACCCTATGCTCAGTGTCTGTCCACTAGGTTTCCGTTCAACCTCATCAATTGTTTTATGTAATTAGACAAAATTAACTAACCTATTTTTTAGCAGCTATAGTTAGCCGGACTGGTACATTTTGGCAGAATTGGCTTCTCATAATAAACATTTCTGTAATGAGCGGGAAGCGCCGCAAAGAAAACATAAAATGGCTGCGCCGATGAATCAATAAATCAACCGGAAAGACGTATCGACCGCGTATCCTCCTGGGGGTCGACGTGTAAATTTGGTCTGGGATTTAATTTCAAATGCTTAGAATATGATAACTTAGGTTCCGAAACAAGATTGCGATCTTTTGTTGTATTTATGCTGGAGTGTGCCAGGAAATTTCCAGTGTGGAGAAAATTAAGAAATTTCCAAATCCCAGAGGAAAATTACAGCCTTCTTTCCGCTGGGCGTTCATGTGTGTTGGATGCATTGTGTCAAGTGCTAAACAAGTTCATAAAAGTTCTTGACCTACTGCAGAAACGCATGTGAATCTGGTTTCTTTTGTTGTTGTTTTTTTGACCCTCACCATGAAGCGGGATCGACCTGATCCCAGCATTTCGAGAGCTCATGAAGAGGAGACAAACGATAAGAGTTTGACCATACTCATTAGAGACCACTTTAACCAGAAGAGCAAGGTTTCGGGCTTGTTGGTAACGCATTTAAAAGGAAGCAACAGAGCGAAAAAACACGGGGTTACCCACCCTCTCATGTTTTCTATAAGCGTCTTTCCCCCACAATAAAATTTCAGTTGCGACTCAGCGCTCGTGTGTCCGTGTTTCTTGGCGCTGTTTCTTCCTTTTAACCACTTTAATATTATGGCACTATCATAAATAACAAAGCATAACCACGATAAACAATGACAAACCAATAAAACAGTGCGAAACAATGGCCGTAGAGAGCTAGTGCACCTAGTTCATATTTGGTCTAACTACACAAATCGACGGTCATTTTCTATTGTGCGCGATGGCCAGGGCTATCTCCTCTGTTGTTTGTGTCATTCTTGTCATAATCGACGCGTGGTGATTAGTCTGTGTTCCCATTAATTATTCTAACTCTAGAACGCGCTAGAACGCTCCAGTGAACAGCACCCTATTGATCGGGCACCCTGCTGCCCTGAAAGCAGCTCGTGTGCGCGGCGTTCAGCAAACAGCCCAACAGAGTGTTGTTCTCGTCATGCCTAGTTTTGTGTCGAGAGTGAATAGCCACGTGAAATATGAAGTGAAAACTGAAACTAAAGGCTTCCTTCCAAAGAAACTGGGGAAGGAATGTGCCCCGAGTTTTTTTTTTTTTTTTCATGTCTTCAAATATTGTACTTGCTTCCGCCTTGTGTGCTGCTCACACCTTTCTGTTACCTTTTTTTTCCTTTCCTTTTCCGCGGTATTTCAGTGGCTTTGTCCCGAGACTGCTCACCCCAAGGTCGCAGATCGAATTTTGCTGCGTTTCGATTTTGACGAAATACGAAGCCGCATTCGTATACCGTTGTCGTATACAGTGCCGTTCGTATACCGTTGTCGCGCTAGCATAGCCGCTTCTGCCGTACGGTCGTAATTACCGTATATTGCGTATTTACCGTACAGATATATATAAAAAAAGTATGTTAATCCGGAGCCCTCCAATACGGCGCTGCCCGTAGAGCCTCGGGACGCCGACCTCACAACCCACTAACACTCGATGCGCATCGACGGGGCACATAACGATATTGCGTGGCGGTCTATAAATCTGCAGAGCCGCGCTGTTACCGCGTGTGTACGACACAAGGCCAGTTCATATATGTGGAATGGCATCTGCCACCTTGGCCATTGTACGCACTGCCAATTTACTCGGCACTGGCCGAGTAAGTCCACTTATATTGAGGGTCCGCCGGTGCGCTCTATGTTGCTGCTGGCGATGGATCATTAGTATTATTTTCTAAACACTACTGCAGCGACCGATACTACACCGATACTTCACCTGCATTAAAAGATTTCTGCCACCTGCGTAGATTTCTGTAGACAGCACACACGCCTGTAAACGAGCGCGTCATTTGAGGGAAGTCCGCGAGACAAAAAGCTTGACGCTTTCGCTTCCCCGCCTTTAGGCAACCACGGCGCCCCTTCGGTCATCGCTAAAACTGGCCACCACTGAACGTATTAGGCGTACTGTGCAGCACTGGGTATGATGATGTCACCTTTGGGATATTTTGGGGAGGGGATGTTGGACGCCTGCTATGTTGCCCGCAATTGTGGGAGCACTCATGGTGTCCAAATGAAGGGGATAGGGGACGTGGAGGGGAGTTCGCCGTCGTCGCTGCGCTCTCGGAATCCTGGGAACGTGGAGGGCAGCTGGTTCTCCGCGATCAGCAGGCAGCAGGCCCACGACAGCAGCAACATCAGCTTCAGCAAGACGAGGATGAGCCTCGCCACGGTGGGATATCGGAGGCTTGCTGGAGACAAGCAGGCTGTACTTCGACCAGCTGCAAGGCTAGCCAGGGGCATAGCGAGGACTGCAGGGCAGCGATGACTGTCTGCAGGTAGTAGCGCAGGGCACCAGCGCGGCGGGCACGCTGGTTGCCACACGTGCGCGCGGCAAGGACTTCGGGCGCCAGGCACCACGAAGTTGTCAGGAACACAGGATGCGAGCCTGGCAGGGCGCTGGATTCTGCAGCAGGGCAGCAACGTGGCGGATCCGCTAGAGACCCCCACGGAAGCTGCGCCACGGAAGGAGGGGCTTAAATGTCCCCAATTTTTTTTTCTGGGTCATTTCATGGCACAACACACGGGCCTCTTTTGCGTCGCCTACTTTGACAAATGACCGCCGAGGCCAGAATCTTGTCCCGCACCCTCGGTCTCAGAACCCAAACACCGTAACCACAGAGCTATCGCGGCGGGTTATCCACTTGCGGTTTGGTGTACTGGCGCCATCTCCTTCAGCAGCAGAACTGCTGGAAGAGACGACTGCAGAATGCATGTGCCTTTGCTTATCACCATCAGCACCTAAGCAGCTAAGTGCGTCACTGCAGGACAAAGGTATCTGCCATATCTCAATTTAACCCTGCCCTGTGCCAGCTGCAGCCATCTTACCCCTGCACTTTTATCTTGTCTATTGCGGGCGTGAGTCAGTCGCACCTCAGTAGGGACTTTTTGAATAGGGTGGCGCTATCGGTTAGGGCTTCGGGGAATGGGGGGGGGGGGGGGGGGGAGTGCGCAGGAGAAATACGATAACCGGAGGGAGGGGCGCTATTATCCTGCGCACTGAACCCCTTTTTCACCACAATAAAACTAGGACAGCGCTTATCATAACGACACGATAAGCTAGGAATTTTTAAAAAAAGATATCTGAGATGTTCGCGCGCGCAAAACCTGTGTCATTTGTAATCAGCTCGCTTTGAATTCAGAGCTCAGAGATAACGTTTAACCTGAGAAATACGTTAATCACCAACGGAAATTGGGGGCACGCTTACGCATCGGGATACCCGTCTAGCAGCCGTCCTCATTTTCCTCCTGGGGTCTGACCAGGATTAAAAGAGGACATGAGTGGAAGTCCTGGCGTCTAACGACGACGAGCTGTGCAGCGCTGCAGTCTGCATCCATCGGTCTCAACCTCCGGCTACTTCAAGGGGCACCGTTCGTCCAGGGGAATCGTATAGACACCCGAGACGGTAAGTCATCGAACAACCTTCCTGAAAGCTTTCAAACGCGAAACACATAGACTACATTTCAGCGTACAGCCTTTGTCATAAATATAGCACGAAAGAGCATTTGCTTCCTATAGTCGTGTAGCGGGGCTCTCAACACATTGGGCAGTCGCAAGCTTATTGATAAAGTTAAGGACGCGAGTCCCTTTCGCCTTTGGGAGGGTATATTTATAGGGGTTGGCCTTTTCGGTTTTTATTTTTCGAAAATTAGGGGTGCGTTTTTCGGCGTTTGTTTCAGAATGCAAGTTCCGATTCTTTTCGACGAATCTTTTTTTGGGGCAAATTAATTACTGATTTTTTCGATGATTTAATGCGGCAATTCTCGTTCGTCAAAAGTCACTTAGAGTCTATGTCTGCACTTTTCGGAGTGAACAGTTCGTTTGCCAGTAATTAACATATTTTACCACTAATTTTGGGCCGCCGCGGTGGCTCAGTGGTTGTGGCGCTCGGCTGCTGACCCGAAAGACGGGGGTTCGATCCCGGCCGCGGCGGTCGAATTTCGATGGAGGCGAAATTCTCGATGCCCGTGTACTGTGCGATGTCAGTGCATGTTAAAGAACCCCAGGTGGTTGAAATTTCCGGAGCCCTTCCCTAGGGTGTCCCTCATAGCCGGATATTTGCTTTGAGACGTTAAACCTCATAAACCAAACCGTAAATAAACTATTTTGCACTTCGAGGTGTTGTTGAAGAAGGAATTGCTTTCTTTTCGTGGTTTTATGGTTTTTAACTTATCAAAGCTATACTGAGTCTATGAAAGACGCCGTAGTGGAGGGCTCCGGATAATTTCGACCACCTGAGGTTCTTTAACGCGCACTGACATCGCACAGTACACGGGCCTCTAGCATTTGGCCTCCATCGAAGTGCAACTGGCGCGGCCGGGACCGAACCCGCGTCGTTCGGGTCAGCAGCCGAGTACCATGCATAACCACCGATCCACCGCGGCGGCTGTAATTGCTTTCATTAATAACATTTTAATGAGGCGGCCAGCAGGTAAGAACGCAAGTGGAAGTTTGCTTCAAAAAACTAGCTTGGCAAGTTTCCTTCGGGTTGTCGCGCTGGGTTGAGCGAGAGGGCGGGGCATCACTTGGTCTGAGTGTTGATGGCAGAGATGGCTCAGTCGTCGCGGTAGCCCGAACATAATACTTTTCATGACGACCACGTACGGTTTTGTGTCATTATCCTACATGCAGTTACTAAACCTACTTAGCCGACTAACTGTTCTAAGCGGGTGATGATAAAGTGAACGAACAGTGCTCAGATAGCAAATATAACAGGGAAAGGCGGGCTAGTTGGTGTTTCGTACTTCAGCCTGTATTGTAACCGCGCGAACGACAAGCGACGAAGGAGTCGGTTTCTTCGTCCATAGTCGTTCGCGCGGTTACAATATGCATTGAAGTACGTACTTAGACAGCACACAACGAGTTAGTGGTGCTTCCCGTTTTCAGGGGTGTGTAAACAAGCGGAAAACTCGCACTGAGGAGCCAGCTAGCTATGCCTTGCACGCCAAGAATACTCACCTTTTTCGTTAAAACCGAATTTCGAAAACTAAATTCCGCTTACTTCTATGGATTTTTTTTTTCTATTTAAACGAAAAAGTACAATCTTTGTAGTATATATCATCTCTGAATATGCGAAACGAACCACGGAGGAGGACTCACGAGTAAACCTACAGGGCTCTATTTTATATTTTTGACAAAGGCTGAACGTATTTATTGCCTCAGCGGAGCAAGGAAAAGCGTGGCATATACTCAGACACTACGGGAGCAGGAGTGCTCCATTTCATTACGTTATTTGTGCGCAAGTTGTCATTACACATATGTTGAAGGTCTTCACGCTGAAGGTGTTCAGTTTGTGTCTTGATATTTATATTTCTCTTATACGAGCAAATAACGATTACTCCACAGTTCCAGATTACGGAGTTCGGGAAAAGATCAGAAAAGCGGTTGTCGCCAGTCACAGTTGCATTAAAAAACTTATTACACTTCGTTATTGCCCATTTCGAGACAACTGCAAACTGTTACGGCATAGTGCGATCTGCTTCAAAAAGTGAACGAGATTCCCTCGCATGTGTGCTGCTCTGAGTCAGACCTGCTCGTATCAGACATCATCCGGCCTTCCTGTCGTTTAAATGAGTGTAAATATCTTGATGGTATTCATACTGCAGAGCTGAAACGCAGCCTTTTTCTCTCGCTCAGCAACTTTATTTTCTTATAACCAGCAAAAGCGTTAAAGAGAAGTTTCCGCCTGTTAAGTGTAATGTGTATAGGCTGGCTCACATTCCAGCGACTGAGCGATTGAGCGGCGCGTCGCAGCGAAAATTCCCAACTTGTTGAAAACTCGCCGCTCATCGCAGCGACGACTCAGGTTTTTCCGCCGCGGAGGCAGGATTCGCTAGCATTTTTCGCTTCCAAGGAAAACGCGCTCAACTTTGTGTTAACTAAAACACATTTCAAGATTATTTTGGGCATACTTCTTCTAGGTAAGCGCGTAGCCACGAATTCAGTCCGCAGCTGTCGTTACCCGTGTCCTCTGTGTAGTGAAGGCGCTCTTTTGCCTCCTTGAAAGCTCAGTGCCTCCGCTTTGCGTACTTCGTTACAGACTTTGAAATTACGCCAAATCTTACAAGTACACAGCAGAAGAAGCGGCGTAAGAAAGGAAAATTTTATATGTTCCTGCATAAATTCGCCATTAACCGGCAAAATCTGCAGTGTAGCGGTTAGAACCCGACCACGGCGGCCGCGTTTCGATGCAGGCGAAACGCAAAAGGCGCCCGTGAGCTGTGCGATGTCAGTGGTCAGAATTATCCCGGAGCCCTCCACTACGGCACCTCTTTTTTTTTCTTTCTTATTGCACTCCCATATCCCTCGCTTCCCTAATGACGCGGTTGAGCTGTCCACCGAGCAGCGAGACAATTATGGCGCCATTTTCTTTCCTCAAAAACGACTAGTCTGTTATTCTTTCGGTTAATGAGGTCAGAAAAAATTATTGAATCGCTTCATTACGTCATCTTAGTAGTAGAATGCGACATCGCTAGAACCGCTGCTGCAGAGGTACTTGGGAGCGAGTCTGCGCTCCCCCTCGTCTGTAGAGCAGCTTACAGTAGGTTGTTGATCCGTGCCCACTGGAACTGTTTGAAGCATGTCTAAACTCAACGAAGAGTAGCCGCACACTGACGCGGGGGCCGCGGAGGACATGTTCCGACCTGTTTGTTTCGTCCTTTCCCGATTGAGCACTACTGTTTTTTTTTTATTTTTGAATGTTCGCGCAGTTGGTCGCGTAACCTTGTGATGTCACCGCTCTCGCACCCATTCAGCGACTTTTGTGACTAACGTAGGACGCGAAACCGCATGATGTGAAGTATAATCTGTCCCATTAAAGATTACCGGGGCACCTAATTCTATTATCTGTTGACAAATCGATAGTATTAGAAGCTGCTAATGCCGTTAACGGAAGTCACGTCACTTCTGGCCTGACGACGTCCCTACCTGTAAGGCAAATGGGAATACTATAGGGTCTAGTGACGTCATCTCCCTGTACCCAATGTGAATGCGCCGGTCTGGGTCATCACTTCCCTACAGCCAAGGGGCGAATTTTATGACCGACGACGCATTTGGGCTCTGTGGTGCTTCTAAAGCTACCGCAATAAAAACGAAAATAAGGTAAAGCATTGCGTTTCAGGAAGTTTCATGCCAACACAAACGTTTCCTTGCTGCAGGCTATGGCTCCAAAGGACTTGGGTCTGTGGATGCACGCGAAATTCGTGAAACAGCTGCGCCCGAAGATCTACGGCCCGGTGCTGTTCAGCTCGGCGAACGAAGCATACGCCCGGCTGCAAGAGACCAAGACGATACTGCGGAGCAGCGGAGCCGACATCAGTGCGCCATGCGCTCGAGGCAGCCGTCATGCCTGTGAGCTGCCTCGCCAGCTCAAACAATGGAACCGTGTCCTGGCCGCGATCAACGTTCAGCTGAGGGAACGGGACGCCCCTGGCGAGCTGGAGGTCCTCTGTTGTCTCGTGCCCGGTGACAGGCGGGAGCGCGCATGCTGCCTCCAGCGCGCCATCCTTCTCTTGCACTGGCTACTCATCTCACACTCCTGCGTGACCGCCCTTCGAGTGGACGAATGGGACGTGTTCCAGCGTCCAGCGTACCTTGACCTTCTCTGCGACGGCCTGCGCGAGTCCCGCCGCCTGAAGAGTCTCAAGTTGTGCGCAGAACATCCAATCTTCAGCGTGCACGAGCGGCTGCTGGCTGCGATGCGCAACCTGCACCACCTCGAAGAGTTCGTCTGTCACACCCTGCACGTAGACGAATATTCCGGCAACATGGCCCTTCTCCGCAATGTTGTAGCGAGAAACACCAAGTTGGGTCGGCTTGCGGTTGAGAGGTTTGTCGCCAAGTCACCGGGCATATCGGACATCGCGCAAGCGCTTGCAACGAATGCAACCATCACCGAGCTCAGCATTGACCTGAGCTGCCTGAGAGCGGACGAAAGCAACCTTTTCTCGCAGGCACTCAAAAAAACATCTCACTCCAGTCGCTGCGCCTGGTCGGATCACGCCGGAAGGCTACCTTGGGTGTGGCTGCGATTGCAGCAGCAACGAAAGGCTTGACGGCGCTGGTCAACTTAGAACTATCCCATTTTCCCATCACCACTAGTGAGGCCTGGGCATTGGCAATGTCTCTTTCCTGCAGCAGGACAGTGCAGCGGCTGACACTTCAATCGTGCATGCACTTATTCACGTACCTGACGAGTGTGCCGAGGACGGGAGACGACTTGTACAAGGGCATTCACTGGCGGATCCAGCCCTTTGTGCACATGCTGCGCGAGGCATCATCACTGTGGAAGCTTACGATGTCTGTGACTGCATTTCTCAAGGAGGACCAGAAGGCGTTCTTCGAGGCGCTGGCGGCGAGCGGTTTCATGGAGGAGGTGAACATCCATAAGCCCGGCAAATGTTGCTTGCGCGAGCTGTTCCGCCTTATCTGCGAGACCGACACCGGCAGCAGGGTGAAGATCGACACACTTCATATGAACGAGATGATCCTGGAGAGTGCCTCGAAGGGATTGCGTATTGGAGACATTCGCGTGGTGGTTGACGAGATAGCACGCACTGGTGAAATTTATAGATGTTTAGCGCAGCTACCGACGTTAAACACTTTGAAATCCCTGTCGGTGGAAGCAGAAGGTGATATTGACGCCGAGTCAGCCCGTTTACTCGCTCATTACCTGCGGAAGACTCAGCTGCTGAGCGATGTTACGCTGAACTTCCCGGCGCTCCGCAACGAGGCACTAGTCTTGCTCGAGGCACTCTCGAACAACACCAGCATCACGACGCTCGATGTGGAGCGCTGGTGCGAGAGTAGGCCAACCGCGCGGATCCTCGCTGACATCGTCTGCTCAAGCAAGAGAATTAAGGCGCTCACCTACCACTTGGCCAGCATGAGGCCCTCGCGAGCGTTCTTTTCGGCGCTTGCCAAGCACATTGACGGCAATTGCACAATCCTTTCGGTGAAGGCTTATCGGCTGAGAGCCTCCGCCGAAGACTGGAACTTGATCCAGGAAGTAGTAGCGCGCAACTGCACTCTCCTGGTCCACGCCGCTCAGTGCGTTACCGGCCGCGCGGTGGAAAAAAGCGGAGCAGAGGCTCTCGAGCTGCTGAGGTCGAACCACATGCTCGTCAGCAAGGTCCAGGAAGTGGCTTCAGTGAACGAAAAAGATGCTAAGGAGGCGATCAACAGCAGGCTCGCCGACCTGGACGACTTGGACTTTTTCATGAGCGTCACCGGTGTGGTCAGGGAGAGGGTTGTTTGCCAGGAAAGCGCTGATGGCCGTCCTTGCCTGGACACAATACCCTACGACTGCTGGCGGATCTTGCGGCGGTATTTGCGAGTTAAGGACGTGGTAGGCACCGATATTACGTGCTAGGAATTAGGCCTAGTTTTGCGCTACACTAAGCATTATGTAGTATATTTTTTCAAATTAATTCATTACTTTGTGTAAAAACTCATGTGCTTATGTATATAAATGTACAGCAACGCCTTACGAAGAAGTCATGTTCTTGCTTGCTCTTTGTTGATTGTAGTGTAATTGTGATTTGTCGCTTTGCAATAAACTGAATAAATTTTTCTTTTCTTGCTTGCTATCTTTGGCACATTACTCTTATAGCTCTGCATCTATAGATATGACCAAATAACTGCTTTTGCGTAACTGGTGTGAGACGTGTTGTCCGTCATTAAAACCGCATTCTGCGCTGTGCTTTACCTGTTTCCCAGTTTTCGTGTAGAAATAAAAAGTGACGTAAAAAGCCATGCGCCACTTAGTAAATTTTTTAAAGGGTTGAAATCCAGCCTCTGCGACTAAATTCCTTCTCATCTAATCCTGCACATCCTAATGAGTTACTGACATTTTCCAAATGGATAATCGAAGACGGGAAGATCGGTTCATTTTTTTATATATACAGGGTGTTTCACCTAAGGCTTTCTGCAATTTTTAAAAATAACCTATTTGAATTAGATGCGCGCTTTTTCATGCATAGAATTGTCTGCGGTGTAGTACATCATAATGCAGCTAAGACGTGCTAACTAGCAGGCTTGTTAACCAATATTTCATAGTTAACTTTTAAACTATTACCGTTGGGCTCCTTAATTATTGAGATGCATGTAGCACACCTTAAGTAATGTCCATATCCGTTTTTAGAATTTCAAGAACGCGATTATCCTCGGCGCTGTGGCCCAACAAATTTTGGCTTTCTCGACGAATTAGGTTCACTGGAGAGGTTGCTTTGCCTGCGAGCTTCTCAAACCGCATGTATTTTGGCGCGATGTAGGCGAAATTTGTTGGGCCACAGCGCCGAGGATAATCGCGTTCTCGAAATTCTAAAAACGGATATGGACATTACTTACGGTGGGCTACATGCCTCTTGGTAATTAAGGAGCCCAACGGTAATAGTTTAAAAGTTAACTATTAAATATTGGTTAACAAGCCTGCTAGTTAGCACGTCTTAGCTGCATTATGATGTAATGAAAAAGCGCGCATCTAATTCAAATAGCTCATTTTTAAAAATTGCGGAAAGTTTTAGGTGAAACACCCTGTATATATGGAGGCCTTTAGAACACCCTTCTCGCTTTTTAGCACGCCGGGTGATGACATGCACCGGTTAAATAGCGTCATCATGAAAATCTCTATATATTACTGCTACTATGCCGCATATTATCCTTCAGATATCTTGCCTGAGCACTGCCAAAATCAAACATCTTTAACTGGAAACTGCAGAACTCCTATATGATTAGGCTTCACATCCCGGGTCACCGGGGTGTTATTGGTAATGAACTTGCGGAGATTGCAACGGCCTCAGCAGCACATCTCGGACTTTCACGTTACTCTCAGTTTCCTCGCCATTGTGTCCGGACCACCTTTCCAGCTTCTGTCCACAGGAGATGGTTTGCGCAGTGACATTTCGTATATAGCATTGAACTTTACCTCTGGGTCTCTGATGTCACTCGCATTCTCTCTTCTTCCCTTCCCCGAAACCCATGGTTCAGTTCATAACAGGCCACGGTCGTTTCCCTTTTGGTTTTCATCGTTTTGGGCTCCGGCCTAACAATAAATGCCCTCGTGGGCGTGGTTCTGATTCCATATCTCATTATCTTATTAACTGGACTATAACGTCACACATAGCTTGTAAAATGCATTGCATGCTGTCCACGCGTTATGGCACGAACAAACTGCAACGCCTTCTTAGTAATTCCCGTGCATACGCCCTGATTAAATAAATAGTTTCAATGAAGAGTAGCACAATGCCCGACTGTAACTCATGTATATATTTTTTTCTCCATCTCGATCTTCTGCTTTAACAACTCTGCGAGGTTATGGCCATGTCCTGGAGGGCCTACAAACCCAGGTGGGAGGGCGTGACGCCTGTTTTTTCGCGTAGCCCAATGCCTCACTGCCTATCTCTTTCCACTCCCCCCCCCCCCCCCCCCGTCGTTCTTTCTTTCCTCCCTGCCTTGCTTCTTCCCACGCTCTCTTCTGCAAGGAGTAGGAGACTCAATTCTTTTTTATCGTTGGCGCCCGTTTCTCGACCGTGACAACGTTATCCCAAATGGGCATTGAAAGTCCCCTCGACGTCCTACGGACGTTCAGGATGTCCGCAGGGCGTCCAAGAGAGGTTCAGTGCCCATTGGGATGGCGCCTGCTTCCCACCCCCACTGTTCCCCCAAAAAGAGAAGAAAGAGGGATTATACGATGAGAAACAGCGTCATTGTAATGGTAAAGGAAGACAGAAACAGCCTAAAGCTTTTCTTTTTTTTGTCTGCGAGATTCGGTTCTAGAAAACTTGTGTAATATTTGTTTATATATTCTCAATCGTAACCTACGTCTGGCCAAGAAAACAACAGAAATGAACAAAAGGAAGGGACAAGAGGTCATGATAGAATAAGAAAAAAACGCGTCGGTGCATCTTCTTCTTCTTCTTCTTCACCATACAAAAATGGCACATACACACGCGGGGGGATTGGCCAAGGTACGGTGGTGAATGCCAAGAGAAAAAAAAATAAAAGCGGGAAAAAAGCGAAGTAAAATAGTGAATGTTTGAAATTAGAAAATATGTATGAATTGTTAAAAATTTAATCAATAAACAAATTAGATATTCCAGGAATCAATTAAAATGCGCTTTTTGGACATTCGGTGGAATTTTATATGGATTTAGCAGGGTAAACGACCAGTTGCAATGATGTAATCATGAAGGTAGCCGCAAATAGAGCTTAACGAGAAACCCTTGGCGCTCGCACCAAACGAGAGCAGAACGGGTAGAGACAAAGGGAGACCTAACCTCGAAAGAGGGATTTCCAAATACTGTTTTCTTGGAAATGCGAACCGCCGGAAAGAGAGGAGATAATGCTCAATTGTTTCAACTTCCCTGCATGTGTTACAAAGGTTTGTCGTAGCGAACCCGTATCTGCATAAGTACAAGTTGAGGTGGGGGATTCTGCATCGCAAAAGCGTCATGGACACTTCACACCGCCTTGTCTTACATGAACGGACATTCCATGGGAACTTTAAATGTTGAAAGTCCGCGGTATTCAGCAACGGATCACCCAAGCTGGCTGATACGTGTTGGAATCGCTGGAAGCGGGAGGTCGCCAACATAATAAGGTGGGGTACGGGATATATTACAGGGGCAGTGAGAGCTGACCTTGCCAATAAATCAGCCACCTCGTTGAAATAGATTCCCGAATGACCAGATACCCAGACAAAGCGGACCTCCTTTACTGTGCGCGGAACAAAAAACCTAAGGGAACGCATCAATAGAGAGGTGCCGGAAGTTTGGAGAGAGATTAAAACTGAAAGGCAGTCTGCAAGGATAAGTACCCGTGCTACATGCGGCGGAATTTTAAAAAGAGCCAAACCAAGTGCCAAAAACTCTGCAAAGAATACAGAAGTGTAATCCGGGATACGAACGGAATAGCTGAAAGCCAGATCCTTACATCTTGCCTTCATCCTTTTCTGAGGGTTTGCTGTACATTGGCTTCTTTCTTCTTGTGGGAGTCGACGCATCCGCACCACCAGTGGCATCGCAAGCAACATAAACGTCCAGCATGTTCATTCGACGGGTGCCGCACACGTGGGTTAGCCGAGTGACGTTGCCCCATCCACGCTTGAAATCCGATTATAACACTAGTTGCTATGTTCAAGGAAGACTGACCGGTCATATAAGTTAATTTATTTTTCGTGGCCAAATCGCAGATGTGCGCCTTCTTTCGCCTTATTACCGAATGGAGCGAGTGCGCAGCTCACAGGGAATTTTGTAAGTATTATTTCACCGACGACGGTGTTTCTACCGTTGAGAACAGAGCGGACCGCGATGCAACGTCCGCCTCGGTCTTTCCCTCTAACGAAACACTGTGATTCGATCCACGATGATGATGGCTTTCTGTGCGAGTGTCTTTGCCGTCCTCGTACCCTGGGCAACAACCACGCGCTTGCTACCTGAAGTGTTAAGTTTGACGTGGTGTCTGCATGGTGGTAGCAATATTCTCGTTTGACGTGCCCACTTGTTCGAGACAGGCATCTGGTTGATTCACCTCGATCTTGCTTCCCGTGTGGCTTCGGTTTGTCTGTTTTCTCTGGCAGCCCAGACTGAAGCATCACTTCTTGGTTAGGGTTGAGGCCTTCCCACGACGCCTTTCTTCCCGACAGTCTAATGACCTTTTCAGCGTGGAGTCGTACACCACGTTGTGACTGATTCGTAGACATGCGTAAACCTCACCTCGTCCACGAAATGGAGTTGGGACAGACATTGCCATCAAGGATTTAGTGGGTCTCCATTCAACAGGAATGTCAGGATAGATGTGACGTCAGTCTCAATTCTCAACAAAGGTGACACATAGCACTTGTAGAGCGTTGTCAGCGAACATTGTCTGCAATCTTTTTTGATTATTTCAGCTCTGCCGATGTCATCTCTGGTCAACCACTCACAGCGCGAGGGGGAGGCGGGCGCCCACCACTGGCTCAGCCATGAGAGGTTCATACGTGAGTGCAGGTTTATCTTGTGAAGTGTGTCTGAGCACTTGACGTCCAGTTATGAACCGCGGTTAAACTCAAGAACTTATTAATAGCTAAAGTACGAGAACTGCTTAGGTTCAAACTCAAGGCGTATAGATTGGGTCATGCGTTTTCTACGCAAAGAGTTTTACAGGCCACCTGCTTCCGAATAAACAGCCGGTAAGAAAAATTACTCTCACATCAATTTTCACGACGTGTTACTGTAAATATGCTGACCACTTGAAATATCTCCCGCGATTTTGTCTTCGTTTAGCCGATCTGTGCGCACTTTCAAATGCGCGCGTAGAAAAAAAAATGGCTGTGATTTAGCTCTGGTTAAACCTGGAGGATTGCGAAAGCAACACCTGCGTGTAGCCATATATTGTTGCGTGAGCTGCATTAGCTTAAAGCATAAAAGCATGCTTAAAGCTTAAAGCATGGTTGAGGTGTCCACTGTTCAAAGAAGGCAGTTATGCGCCTTCCCTCTGGTTCAGGTTTTCACCGAGATGTGGACACCCCGCCCTCACCGCACGCTACGTATATCCTGGCTAGCAGAGCTAAGCCACTGCTAATTTTATATAACCACGAACCACGCAGAAGGTGATGCGCAATCACTACTGCGCATGAAAGAGGGAGAGAGAGAGTGAGAGAGGGGGGAGGGAGACTTTGGCGAGGCGATGGAGAGTGCGCGGCGGCGGCTCCGGCGCGCCAGCTGTGCGCCGTGTGACGTCACCCGCTGCTCGCGCATGCGCATCTTGGCCTTTCCAGAGCTCCACGAAATGGCTCGGCGACTAGCGTAGTGTTGCTTTCGCAACAAAATACAAGACTATGCCTATATGGCCAGCCTGAGCAAAATTAGAAGTCTTGCGCTCAAGTTTATACAGTTGCCGAGGTTTTTTAAAAACTGGGACAAAGAATATGCATAATTTTCTCATCAGCGCCGCCTTGTTGGAGAAGTAGCACCATCTAGTTACTAGGCTGGGCATTACTGCCAAGCTGGCTTGAGTTGAGGTTGTTGTGAGCTACTGGTGGTATTGGCCTTGCGATTATTCTGCTGGCCATTGCTTCACTGTATACTGACACCAGGATGTTAATGAAGATCGAGAACTTGAGGCACAGCTTTTTGACCTAGAAGATCTACGTCGCCACGGACTCCCAAAGATCTGGGAGTTCCCAGTAATACACCGTTATTAATCACGTGGCAGTAGTGGCCCGGGGCTTCGGAAGTGAAAGTTCTCGTGGTAGCTGTCGCTTTCACTTTCTTGCCATGATTAAAAGTCCGGCAATTTTAATACAATATGATTATAGTTGTCCTGACACCAAAACCCCGCCGATGTCCGAAACGAAAGACGCTGACTGGCCGAGAGAGGTCACATGACCTTGTGACGTCATAAACACTTGCCCATAGGATTTTGAGAAACCTAGATGGAGAATCAAAATTAAAAATCAGAAAAAATATTGATATATGCCAGTGTCGGCACCGTCAAAGCATAACGGATAGCTACTGCAGCTAGCAGTCCGAATATGGCGGTTGATAAACAGATAAATGCAAAGAAACTGGCGCAAACGCACACAGAACATACCCAGAAATTCTCGACGAAAGCATTTTTAAACGAAAAATAGTTTATGAACGCAGTTTTTTCGTATATTGTAAGATTTCGCTATAACAATCAATATATCCGCTGAGTTCTCCTCGGCAGGCTTGCAATGTTTTGCTATTAATGTTTTTGCCATTGTCAATGCCTTTGGTTCTCAATGGCAGTCTTAACTACTCGATGAGAACAATGGACAAACTTTACAAGAAAGATTTTTCTACGCATCAGAAGAATGAACCTTTACCTCCATTAATTTCATAACCGTACCTTACAATATTCCGATATTAAACATTTTTGCCCAGGAAAGCTGGACTTTGTTATAGCAGAAGCTGTGACAACTGTGAAGTCTAATGCAACCTCATTTTTCCTTAGGGTGATTTAAGCGTTTCCACAGTTTTCTTACTGCGGCCTCTTTTAACTTTCTTTTCTCTTTTTTCTTTACGCAGAAGCATACAGGAATTGCAGGGGCCGCGACTGGGGCTACGACACGCTTAAGCCCTGCCTGAAATTCAACACCGCCGGAATGCTGAGTGAGGCCACGTTTTGCTTTTCACGCTGCATATACGCTCTGTCGTACATTCTTGTCAAATAACATCCTTTTTTTTTTCGCACAACACACGACACTACGTGAGCTTTCGTACATCCGGCGCGTCTGCCGCGGTATAGTTGGCGTCGCCCAAAGGTCAAGCGGCTGCCTAGTAGGGCAACGCGTTGGCAGGAAATGATAGCGTACCGGTGAAGGGCACCACTATCGCTTTTGCAGGAACAAGGCTAGACGCTCTCGAAGCGTTGCAAAGGATTTCCTCTACTCGGCTCGACTAACCTTTTCGGTGACCGGAACCCCAACATATTTCATATCCGTTTGGAAGTTCCTCGCGGCGCTCGTATTTATTGCACTTACTCGATCTAGTGCGAACCTAACAATGTGTCCACGTTTCAAACGCCAAGTGCGGAGGGGCTTGAAACTCCAGTAGGGTAGTTCCTGTACAGGCCGCTTTTCTGACATTCCCTGAAAACTCGAAAAGGAGAGAAACTGATCGCCAGCTTTTCACGGACCTCTTGCTTGGAACTCCGAAAAGGGAGCTTTATTGGTAACTTTTTTTTTTAAAGCAGAAGTTTGCAGAAGAGAGAATACTGATTCTTTGTGTCCAACCTGCCAAAGAATCATCACTGAGGACGATATCTCTACCGTGCCTTGTGAATAAACTTCTCTTTCTTCTGAACCCTCTTGCTTAAAACTCTAAGAGGACATTAATGGCACCGAATACTGCTGATGGCCAAAATAAAGCAGGTATTTGCCTTTTAGTTCATGCGAGGTTTCTGCCCTCTCTGAGCGTACCTCAGAACACCTTCGTACCGTTTGTTAGATGTGCCGCCCCTGAATACGTCTGTCAAGGCCATTCGTCGGTGAAGCGTGCTTGCGCCAAAAACAAACATTATTGATCGATCGACTGGTAGATATGTTTATTGAGGGGTCGATTGCTAGTTAATCTGTCGGTCAATCAGTGCAGTGCTTTTGATCACATACTAAGTTTGCGCTGCACTCATGTCGAAATAAGTACCTGCTGTGCTCTCCAACATTTATAATATGTGTTAAGTCATTACGAACTTTTTAAGTTTAGCATACAGCGATTTTAATTTGTAATGATTATATGTTTGCCAAAACATGTCCTCTTTTCATAAGTTCTATAAAACTATAGTATTAATCAGCTAACTTTTTTTAATTTCATGGCCCCTGCTGCGTTCCTCAAGCGGACCTAAACCTATCTCAGTATTGTGAATCCTATCCCCTTGCGCACTATTCTAATATATGTGGCATGTGAAGTCTTTGCATCAGTCACATACGGTGCCGGGCTCGACGCAGACTCCAGCAGCTGGCAGCAGCGGTACCCTTCGTGCGACGGCTCCCAGCAGTCGCCCATCCCGATACTGTTCTCGCGGTCCGAGTACAAGCACTTCGAGCCCATACAGTTCTTCAACTACGACTCACGGCTGCAGCTCGACGTCGAGGTGTTCGGCACCACCGGTGCGTTCGGTTACTTTCAGTTTGTGCCGCTTTTCATCGAATCATATATACATCTTTGTCAGTCGTGATAATCGACGATGATCAAGAGCCGTCGGCATTCGTGCGGACCCATTCTCAAGCTTGCATAAGTCGACTCGAGTCGCAAGTGTGGTTAACTCACTTCGACCACAGTCGCGCCTTTCCAAGCGAGTAGAAAGAGGCAACATGTACTTGCCGCGAGCGGACAGGTAAACGATGAAAAGTTGTCTGTTTTTCGAGCAGAAATGAACGCCACGTAGTCTGCAGTTGTGACCTTAAGATTTGCCTAAAGGACGTTGGCTTTACGCACGAAGCTTCGGGTACGTTGGGATAGGCTCAAGACAGAAGTGGAAGAAAAATTCACTGTAAGCTTCAACGCAGTAAAGCTGTACAGAAAATTGGAAGGACTCATCGGACTCATACGAACCAAATATTCCATATGTGGCATTGGCAAGCTGAGACCGCCACGAGGAACCGTACACTTCTAGATTGAAATACGACATTATCTCTCGTGGAATTCGTCTCCGAAAATGTGCTCTCGTACAATTACTAAGCAGCAGGAAAAGGCGGCAGACAGGAGATGCCCAGACACTGTCTATAGAACATATGCCCGGGCGAAGACGTCCACCGGGCCTCTTCAAGCATTTAAAGGTAAACTTTACACAGTTAAAATGGAATATGAATTAGACCAGAAACAGAATACTAGAAATTTCCGGTCACCTTCACAGTCTTTGAAAACGAAGAACGAGCAAGAGCTCTATAAGAGCACTATGAACCAAATAGCTCAGATACATATTCTTTTACAGCAACTTTCTAGTTCCCTGAGCGTGTATTCTTGTTTCTTACTACTTGTTGACACCACCTTCCCTTTGAGCTACGTACTAATTAGCTCAGATTAGGATTGCTCTATATGTTTTCGCTTAATTACTTTACGGCCAATGTGGTGAAACGAGATATATGCGGAGTGCTTGTCACACAATGCATGTGCACCGCTTACTTTGAACAGTATTGAACGTTTACACTTCCTGCACATCCACGCGTGACCCATACGACAATACGAGGCCCCTATCCGGAGACTCCAGCCTGCGTACAAAGCCACGACGAATAGCGCACTCACAGTCACGTAGCCTGGTGGGGACATCCTCCTTGAAGGCTCCTGTCGCCAAACAAACAGGAAGGCACACGAGCGCCGGTGTCGAAACTGTGCGGCCATGCTTCGATGCAGGACTGGCATGCAAGTACTTTGCGTTCAGGCCGGCCATGGCGTACCGAGCTCCCTAGCATCGCGGGGCGCCGACTTGCGACGTTCCTCAAGAACTTTCGTCTCCCGCTGTCCTCCGCACCGATCGCACGTCCTACTGGAGGCTCGCGTCGATGTGAAAGTGGGGGGGAGGGGGGGGGGAAGCGCAACAATGTTTTTAGTTGAGATGGTGCGACCGCCGGTGGACCAGCGATTTTATATGTTTGAAGAATGCTGACTTATTAGCTGGAACAGCGGGCTGTTATCCCCCTAACAGACACGCTCGCACACACGCATGGACATACGCACTACATACACGCGCACACACACAGTCCTTCGTGCCTGAAAGAAATCGTACGAGCCCGGCTCGCCGGAAGCATCACCCAAATTGAGGCAAGTGACGCAGTCTTATAGCGCAGTCATGAAGACCATAGGTTAGACTGTAAAATAACAGCAGGCGCAAAATGTTTGTTCGAGGTCAAGAGAGGTGCATGCTAGGTACAGTGATCGCGTGGATTCATCAGTCGTAAGTAAAACGTAGTTTTGCAGTGGAAACAAATTGTAGTATCAAATTATTATAAAAAATAGTAATGCGATAAAGATGTATTAAAAGGCGAACATCATGCGTGCTCAACATATACCGCACTGTGCAAAATGACCGCGGCGGTGGTCCACTGGTTGAATGTTACTAATATTAATTATATATCTGTTCTTTAAATGTATTCTTTTATATACCTCACCATCGCAGTGTTCTTCTACCCTTTCGGTTTGGACCTGGGCGTATTCGGCGGCCCCCTGAATGTGCAGTACAGCTTCTTCATGGGCACCGTGCACTTCGGCATGGAATCTGAAACCGGTTCTGAGCATGTCGTTGAGAATCAGCGGTACGCTGCAGAGGTGCGTGTAGTGAATCTTCCAACACTGTCTACGCCGATAACTATGCAGTTTCCCTCTGCGCACCCCGAGTGTAACGCTTCATATCGCAGCGTGTCCGGGTAACCCACTTGTCTGCATCTGTGAATGTAGACACGTGATGGTTTAGGGTGGTTTAACATCCCAAAGCGACTCGGCCTATCAGGAGCGCCGTAGTGAAGGGCTCCGGAAATTTCGACCACCCGGGATACTTTAAAGTGCACTGACATCGAACAGTACACGGGCGTCCCTCTAGCATTTGGCCTTTATCGAAGTGCGAGCGCCGCGGCCGGGGCAGAACCCGCTTTTTCAGGTCAGCAACCGAGCACCATAACCACTGGGCCACATCGGCGGCTCGTAAAAGCGTTAGATGTGTACTCTGCCCTATGCGTAAATTATTCGCGCTTTATGTCCAGAGTGCAAAAAGTCCTCCGCACGGAAACAGCCACCGTTGTCACAACTTACGAAGTGCTGATTTCATCGAGTGTGATCATTTATTGGCCGGGCCAGCCGGGTCTCCTGAACAGACCAGTTCGCCAATGTCTATAGCCAACAGGACGGCATTCAAGCTGGTAACCAAGCCGGTATCGAGTACGAAATCTACATGAGCCCTAATTGGGTCGTTTGATATAATATTTTATTGAGTGTCCAAAGACCCTAGCATTACCAAAAGCTTGCGATTAAGACCAATCGTTCATAGCTTTGCGGAGTGTATCTCGTTGCCGTCACAGATGCTGTCACAGACCGTCGTCGGGAATTCTTGGGTCAGCTGTTATTTCCTGCGCAAGCTGATATACCTAAAAAGTTTTTCCTAGTGCACATAAAGAGAAGCCTCTTCGTTTCGTGATAAGCTCAGGAAAGAGTGCAAAAAATAAATAAAAATACATGCATCGCTGACCTCTAACTAGCTCTATTCTGTCTTAGTCATAAGAGACATGATGCGATTCTATTATTGCTTTCGGATGTATGTAAAACATTGGCTGTGGTTTAGCTCTGGTTAAACCTAGAGGATTGTGAAAGCGACATCTGCGCGTAGCCATATCTTGTTGCGTGAGCTACACTGCCCACAGCCTCCATGCGCGAGGAGCAAGTGACGTCACTACGCACAGCTGGCGAGTCGGCGGCCTCTCTCTCCTCTCCGGTGCGCCGCTACTGCGCATCGGAGAGGGGAGAGAGAGGCGATGGAGAACGCGCGGCAGTGCCCCGGCACGCTAGCTATGCGCCGCTACTGCGCATCGGAGAGGGGAGAGAGAGGCGATGGAGAACGCGCGGCAGTGCCCCGGCACGCTAGCTATGCGCCGCTACTGCGCATCGGAGAGGGGAGAGAGAGGCGATGGAGAACGCGCGGCAGTGCCCCGGCACGCTAGCTATGCGCCGCTACTGCGCATCGGAGAGGGGAGAGAGAGGCGATGGAGAACGCGCGGCAGTGCCCCGGCACGCTAGCTATGCGCCGCTACTGCGCATCGGAGAGGGGAGAGAGAGGCGATGGAGAACGCGCGGCAGTGCCCCGGCACGCTAGCTATGCGCCGCTACTGCGCATCGGAGAGGGGAGAGAGAGGCGATGGAGAACGCGCGGCAGTGCCCGGCACGCTAGCTATGCGCCGCTACTGCGCATGCGCAACTGGCGAGTGCGGCGGCGGCACCTCTGAGTCACCCAAGCAGCGACAGCGGCGGCGTGCCAGCTGTGCGCCGGGTGACGTCACTGCTCCTCGCGCATGCGCAGTATGGCCTTTACTCGGCTCCGCGAAATGGCTCGGCGACTAGCGTGTGTTGCTTTCGCAACAAAAATGTTTCAGAGAGAGTGAGAGAAAAAAAAATATAGCCTACTGAAGCGATGGACTATTAATTTTGTCATTTGACTCGTATGTGAGATGTGCTACGTCTGATCCTCAGTGCCGCCGGGAACTCACAGAGTTTCTAATGGACACAAGCGAATTCCTACTGGCTTGGTGCTCGGCATTCCTAGGGTGCAGTGCTTTGAAAAATAGCTCCGCCAACTCGCTCAAACCAAAAGTACATTAACCATGGTCTTCTCTGGTCAAGCTATACTTGCGCCTATAAAATCAAATAATCATCGTCAACATGGTTCGAGATATTGTTACGCGGCGGCCAGCCGAAGAATGAGACGTGGTGAACCATGGCTATGAGATGATTTAATGGCCGCTGGCCTAGCACGGGCGCTCCGTCCCGCGCCACTGCCAGCTTCGTCTTCGTCACACTACCCGGGGCCTCCGAGCGATCGTCCCGATCGGTGACGAACAGACGGCGAAATGGCGATGGTCTTGAGTGAAGGATCGAACAATATGTACAAGATGGTGCAGTGCTGGCCGCCACGATGAGAAAGATGAGAGAATGAGTCCCGGTCAACGAAGTATCCGGGCCGTAGGGTGCCAGGAGCTGACAGCCGAGGTCTCTGGACGCACCGAACGGCAGAGGCAGGGGGACGGTGTCTTCATGTTTGGGTCAGTGGGGTCTTGGGTCGGTGGGGTCTTGGGTTCGTCGGGTCCGTCGGGTCTTGGGTCCGTCGGGTCTTGGGTCGTCGTATAGTGTGGTCCGGGCGGGGGACGGGGCTGGGGTGAGCGTCGAGGTCGGTTCAGGCCGAGCGGGCTGGGGCACGGCCGTGCGGCGCTGACCAGGTACTCACGGCCGACGTCCACGGCAGGCCCAGGACGCCGAAGCTCCGTGACCAGGATGGCAATGAAGGGACCCCAGCACCTCACACCAAATGTTACGCGGCGGCCAGCCGAAGAATAAGACGTGGTGAACCATGGCTATGAGATGATTTAATGGCCGCTGGCCTAGCACGGGCGCTCCGTCCCGCTTCTTCTTCTTCTTCTTCTTCACCTCTTTATAATGGCACATACCCACGTGGGGGGATTGGCCAAGGTGTAGTGGTATACATAAGAAAATTTTCATAGGATTAAACGTGAATTTTGAAAAATGTATTCATGAAAAACGACAGAAGAATATTTGAAGTGAAATAACAAAGAACATTTTGGCGAGAATAATAATAATTAAAAAAAAACAAAAAAAAACCTCCGAGACTTTTAAAGGAGTTAGCAAATCAACCTACCAGTTGCAATTATGTAATCATGTAGATTCCCACAAATTGAACTCAAAGCAAATCCTTTGGCGCTCGCTCCGAACGATAACAACACTGGCATAGATAACGGGAGCCCTAACCTGGAGAGAGGGACCTCCAGGTAAATCTTTCTCTGAAGTGCGAACTTTGGACAGTAGAGCAGGAAATGGTCCACAGATTCAACGACCCCGCATGAGTCACATAGGTTTGTTGGAGACCACCCACATCTGCATAGGTATAAATTTAAACTGGGAATCCTGCACCGCAGTCGCGTCATTGATACCTCACACTGCCTGGTTTTACACGAACGGACGTTCCATTTATACGCTAAGTGCTGATAATCAGCAGTATTTAGTAGGGGATCGCGTAACCTGGCTGATATGTGTTGGAACCGCTGAAACCTGGAGATCGCCAGCAGACTGAAATTCGGGACGGGATGCGTTACTGGCCCGTCAAGAGCTGACCTTGCTAAATAATCAGCCACCTCGTTGGAATGAATGCCTGCATGACCAGGAACCCAGACAAAACGGACCTCCTTTAAAGTGGACGGGACAAAAAATCGCAGGAAGCGGCACAAAAAATATTTTTGGGAAGTTTCAAGGGAGACTAAAACTGACAAACAATCTGCCAGGATGATAACGTGAGATACATGACACGGAATTTTGTGCAGGGCCATTCCAAGAGCCAAAAATTCCGCAAAGAATATGGGGATATAATCTGGGATGCGGACAGAATAGCTCCATGCCAAATCCTGCGAAAAGATGCCGCTCCACTGCCAGCTTCGTCTTCGTCACAATATCATAGTGGAAATGGTGCGACAGCCGCCTTCTCACGCAGGTGCAGCTTGTTCACACCACCGAAATAATGAGTGACAACGACTGTCTCCAGGAGGCCAATGGTCTGCTTGTTCTGGTCATTCTTCTGGAGGTGAGTTGAGACCCAGAGAACACAAAAAGTCCTAATGACGCCCTCAAATGGTACAAACGTTCTCATCTCGAACAGGACGTCTTCAGTGCCTTTTGTGTGCATCATGGCCAAACGTATTCAAAAGGATGTCCACGCTTTGTGTGCTGCTGGACGACGCGAAAATGAAAACATTTCGAATGTCCTACAAAATGTCCTTTCGCAGGACAATATTGCGAAATTGCGCTGAAATCAAGCCAGCCTTATATAACTGCAGGTTTGATTAAAACAAATTTGTGCACAGTGGTGATATAATAAAGATAATAAATAATATTGACACAGTAAGTTATATGCCTTCAAAATATGCATTTTACAATACATTTTCATTTTAACCAGATCTTATCAACAGCATCTTCCTAATTGGGTTGGACTGTTAGATTTTTGGCCCACAGCAGACGTACTTGTCTCTGATTTTGCCATTAAGGCTGAGAGTTTAGGGAGACAGTAATTTTGCCATTAAGGCCGAGAGTTTAGGGAGATCTGTAAACTTCGCTGTACAACAAATCGTGGGAAGTGACAAAGGCGGTGATCGAACCAGTCACTGTATTGCTAAGCGTTGCCGAACTTTTTGCGAATTTTGTTTTTGTCAGAATTGAAAAAAAAAAGCTGTTTCGCAAGTGTTTTGAATGCTGCCGACAATAATAAAGCAAATAATAGCACACATTCTTTTCTCCAAATCGGCATCCTACGTCCTGAAGGCAGATCAGAAATTTCCTCCGAGGCAAAGAAGATGTCCTAAGGATTTGCTGAGGCCCGAAAACAGCTCCAGTTGAAGTGTTATTGAAGATCTGTAGAGGGCATCCTCCGTACGACGCGGCAAAGATATAATTATGTTGTCTGAAAACCTTCACTATCGTAAACCATGCTGTTTTCCCAAGCTTTAAGTGGGGATTTTTCTGTGGTAAACTCCGTTGCCATCGTATTTTATAACCGAAAACTCTTTCACCTACTGCTTGCCATTGAGATTAAAATTCAGGGGGCACTTTGGCTCTCTAAAGTGCTGCAAGGTGAAAGCGGTTCCTGGCGCACTGTTTTTTTTTTATTTTGTTATTCTTCATATTTTATTCTTTATTTTTGTTTCTTTTCTTATTTTTACTTTTCCATTCCTTTTATTTTATTTATTAAACCCACACATTCACTAGATGCGCCTTTATTCATGCTCAAATCCTGAGCCTTCGTGGCGGAGTGGTAGTCTCTCCACTTCAAATGCCAACGGCCCTGGTTCGATTGCTTGGTTCGACCTAGTTTTTTTTTTAAGTAGTGACGCCGAAACTCGGACACGGCTGCCGACATGGCTGCTAACGACAGTATGAGGCATTAAAGGCCTTCGCCTTAATATCCACGCTTTACAGGGTGATAAGGGCTTTTGGGGCAGGCGAGTGGGTGTCTTCGACGATGTTCCGTATCAGATCACTTACAAGTGGCCGTCCTTGTGAAGAACTCGCTGCACTTATCACTCACTCAGGACGTCCTTGAGGACGACGAGTTGCGTGAGAGCTCTCTTCACGGAGTCGCCATTGTCGGTCAGTTCCTTCCCCTTCCTCATGCCATTTACTCATTCTCTGAATAACTTCTTTGGAAGCTTTCTGCGTGCTTGTCTGCGTCTTGCAATCCTTCGGCCGAGCTCGTTTCATCTTCCCTCCAGAGTGGACCTCCGAGCTAAAAGGGGAAAGGCCTGAGATTTTGTGGCGGGAAGAATTATGAGCGAATGTGACATGAGGTAAAACGAATTCGTCTCAATCGCCATGGTCGGCAGAAACATACACAGAAGGCATATTGTTCGTTTGAGGCGTATGGTAAGACTGTTTGTCTGAGGATGATAGTCTATGGAGAGAGTATGTTGAGAAGAACAGGTGCGGAGGATGGCGAGGTGCATCAATGAGTGACTATGAGAGGGCAGAAATGTGTTCTGAAATGCAAAGATTTTGAGCGCAAGCGAAGGGACATTAATGAGTGTGAGGTGATAAGAGCGCTTTACATCATGAGAAACAAAAGTGCCACGTCTTTCATCAGATAAGCCCTGCCTGTCTCACAATGAGATGTCTGTCTTAGGAATGACATTTAACGACGGGTGAGAATTGCCCACAGTTTAGCGTTGAATCCCATAGATATAGATAAAATATCTAAGCTGCATAGAAAAATTTTAACAGAACGTTTTAATGCTTCTAGAAAAAAGGGGGAAAGCATCTTGAATGAGTTTTGAAGCAATCGCTGGAATTATTTTAAATAAGCTTGAATGAAGTTCGGACCAAATTGCCGCAAGAATCTCCCGGATGTAGATTCCTTGCTTACTAACACATTGAGAATATGCTTACGCACCTGTACCAAACACTGGTTTGCAATTTTTCATTTCTCATTGTAACGTTCTGTTCAGGCAGTTGTGTGCATGTGCAGGAAATTGTGCACTTGGCTGATTAGGAGACTTGCGAGTGCTGTTTAGTAGAGCTGCCGGGAACAGATTCAAAGTTTTCAGCGGGGTCTTTTTGCCACCATGTTTTCCACTTTCCTACACTGCTGTTTTCTCCCACGCTGGTAATCTTAAGCCTACAAAGAAATTGTGTGCCATCAGCGCTTGACCCATCCTCATTTCCTTCGGTGGTGCCGTGGTACGTGGCCTAGCCTTAAACCCGCTTATATTCCCACGAGGTCATCTTCCCTTTATAGCGTCGGCTACGCGTTATCACGTTCGTATTATGCGAACAGACGCACCCTGAGCACTCGGGATGAAGGGCTTTTGGATGAAAGGAAAAACGTATCCAAAAAGAAAAAGTGAGCGCCAAATGCAGTTGTAACAGGCGTTCAGGAGGCAGTTCTTCGGACCCTTGGACGGCAAAGAAAAGATGCTTCAGAGCAGACGCTGTTTGTGTCTGCCAAGAGGGGTTAAAGGCTGAGCCGCTAGCCGGCAACGCTTTGTATACCATCATTACCTCTCGACCCATTACCCTGTCCTCTTTTCTCCATCCAGATATACTTTATGTCAGCCACTAAAGCTGCGTCGGCAATATCTCTGGACAGATAGGAGTGCTTTGCAGTCATCACTCCCAAAAACAAGGGGAACAAAGAGAAGAGAAAAAGACCTCGTCATCAATGAGGTCGTTATCAGGAATCCGAATAGTCGCGGATTGAGCTTTTGACATTGAGCTAATGATAGTGGTGGTAATAGAGAATCGACAGCCATCCAGCTCGAGGCCTCACGATGGGATCAATCAATGCCACACGCGCCGGCGGCGCTTCCACTCATGGTGACTTTCCTCTGGTCGAATTTTCTCTTTTTTTTTCGAATTAAGGAAACGGCGTTTCATTCTACCCAGACACACTTTGGAACGAGCGTTAGCTTCTGTGCGGAGCTTTGCCGATCTTCTGGTTGGAACGCCTTTTCCAGATAAGACGACCAGCGCGAAGACTAGCATGTGATTTGCACATCGCCGGCTGTCACGTGCACCTGGGTGGGCTCGTGGGTGCGGCTCTTGAACACGCTTCGGCACGGCGGTTTCGGCTATCCGCTCCCGCAGAGCTAGATTCCTTACGCTGAAGCGCCTACGAAAATCAAGTTTACAATAAATTTTGAAGCTGATACTGCTGTTACTATAGTGCAGAGCTACAAATCTCTAATTACGGTGAGGCGCCTAGTGACAGCTCATTTTAAACTTGTAAACTATTAAAGTTTACCTAACCAGCATGATAATTGACATGCTTTAAATGTTTTCTCATGTCCGCCACCAATCACAACGGTGTGCCGAAGAAAACGTTCCCTCTAAGTTATACAAGACCTATTTTAACTGTTGCTAACAACCTTTAGTGAAGAAGCCTGCATATCGAAAAACGATGAGCGTGATTGACAGAAGAGGAACAGGAAGCAAAGTGTGATAGTTATTTTTATTTTGTTAGATTAATTTTCACTTATTGGTGTGTTTGCCATCGAGTACATCGGAAATGAATCGAACTTTATAGACGTGCTGTTTCTGATCGTCCTTCGAATTTCAGTGACACTTTCGGTACAATGAGAACGTTGCAAAAATTGCCACCAAAACTGCAGTAAATTTCGTGTAAGATGCCACGAACATGTCGCCGCAGGCGTCAAGGGTTCAATGTAATACACCTTTCATCACAGCTTACAAAGTGGTGCTAAGATGGTCGGACGAATATTAATTATTAAAATTGTCCGTGCTTCTTGTCCTGAAGCATGGTGGCCATGACCACGTTATTGTATAGTTCCCGTTAAAAACGTTCGTCACCCATGCCTGTTGTAAGGCTGCGCTCCAAAGCACAGGCATCTCCCGTGGTCACCTTTTCGGATGGTAGCGAACCATACAACCTGCCGCCCATGAATTACGACAGGAATTTTCAAGGGTGCCTTATACAGCTCTCCGACTTCTTAGATAGGTTTATTTGAAAATCACAGGTGGCGCGACAACTTGCAGATCTTCGAGTCTAGCGCTAATAAGCTTTGAATTGATAGTTATTGTAGAGAGCTTTCTTTGAAATGAACGGCCGTAATTCTTTTCTTTTCAACATGTCAACTGTGTGAAGTTTTGCAACTCATACTATTCTAGTTCTCTGCATAAGCCGCAGTTCGCAAACCATCACCAGAGTCCTTCAAGGACTTTGCTAATTCTTTACTCGTGTATCCTTACACCCGTCTTCGAACTGTCCCCCTGTACCAACGTGAGACGTGCTCTTCGGACGTGCAGGAAGTGGAAGACAACAACCAGGACCTGCTTCCGTTCCTGTACGCGTTGCAAGAGCTGTCCGCCCAGCACGGTACGCACACGATACCCGAGTTCCTCATGGCCTCGCTGGTGCCGCGGAGCACCGTCGAGTATTACATCTACCCGGGTTCGCTCTCGTTTCCTCCGTGCACGGAGCGGGCCATCAACGTCGTCTTCCAGAGGACTGTCCCCATCGGACGGAAACAGGTGCGTGCAGGCGCGGTCGCGTTTCGAGTCATAGTTCTTCAAGCACACCGGTGGCAATCGAAACTCTGATAAAAAGTGGTAGAAGTTTAACACAGTTAAACCGAATAGACGAGCGAAAGCAGGTGTTCAATCTTCAATGGGAGGGGGCACTTAAGCTGCACCTTAAGGGTATGACGTGATATGTTTAGTGGGTTGATGTCCATATATGCAGAATAGGTAATTTTCTACTGAACACTCGTAGATGGCGAGTCTTCATTACCACTACCACTTCACTACCAGCGCAGTGGCGCAGCAATTAAGCGGTGCACCACTACACTGGCAGGCGGCTGTTCCTGTCACAGCCACCCGTAGGGATTGTGCGATCCATGTTGCTCTTCCCGAGCAGTTTCTCGAGCAGCTTGCGCGGCGCTCCTCCGAACTTACCTGAGCTTACCTGTGCTACTCGGGTAAGCAGCATCGCTGTTGCTAGGCAACGGCACAAGAAAGAAAGATCGGACGGTTTACTAGATTCTTGGTCGGTGTTGGTGAGCGTATGAGTGCTTTCGCATAAAAATCCGGGCTGGCTTGCAACCAGTTTCTGAATGTTCGCAGATTGTAGCGCCGCCTATGAGATTCGCTGTTAGCATGGCTGTTGGCTATCAACAGCACCCTGCAACTTCTCTTTCTCCACCCTAACGATGGCTTCAGCGGCGCTGAATAGTTCATCCGACTGCCGCAAGTGGCAGCTAACTCATACTACATGATCTCCATCACTTCTCAATATATGGGCCTATAATGGGGAATATTTCAACCACGGTGACTGAAACTGCTGTGTTCCGACAGCTCCAGTGCACGTGGCTTAGAACTATAAGACGCGCGCTGCGGACTTCCTTCGCAGTTGGACTTGGTGCGAAACTGATGCGAAGTCTTGAACGTGTCAGGCAGAAAAGTTCCAAGAAGGACCGTGGCATGCACGTGCGTTCGCTGCCATGTTTTTTTTTTATTTGTGTGTGTGTGGGGGGGGGGGGGGGGATTTCTGATGTCATTGGCTAAGGCTGCTGGAAGTCGGTGCAAGCAACTCCCTGTAAGTGCTAAAAAAGTTTGGAAGTCACTGTCGTTTGAGTCGTAACTGACAAAGTTGATCCCGTTTGCCTTCTCGTTAGTCAGAAGTTTTATTATCCACGTGCTACATTAAATATGAAAATTGATTTCTAATAGCGTTCGCAAGTGGTATGCATTCGGTTTTAATGCTTCTGTTTCTCGGCGATCGATCGTAGCTCGAGGAGCTCCGCAAGCTGCGTTGGAGCCTGGCCGGCGATGCTTCCTGCGTCGGACTGGTGGCCGACAACGTGCGGGCCATTCAGATCGGAGCCGATGTCCAGTCTACGCGGACCATCTTCCGCTCTTTCCTGTCGCTCGACGCAGCCGCCTCCGTCGCAGGACCCGGCTGTGTTGCCGTTCTGGCGGCGGTCACCGCTACTGCAGTTTCCCGGGCCTTCGTAATTATTAGTTTGGGCCTTCGTGACCCGAGTTTCGTATGCCCATAGAGCTCGTTGCACATATTCGATCACTTATGCATGATATGAAAAGCGCCTCAGCAGCCAAGCGACTGCAGACCGGCTGGTGCACGCTCAAGTCCACAGGTTTGCCAAAAAATCCTTCTACCTCAGCACTGTACCAATCCCAAGAGCATCTGCAATGACGGAACTTATAAGCTGAGTGGCACATGCATAAGGGAGAGGTGGAGTGTTATTCGAGCAGTGTGATAGTTTGGGACTATTTAGAAGCGGTATTAATATTTTTTCAGACTCAAGCTGCTTATTGCACGTTGTTCGCTATCCATCTCGGAACAACTGGACAAAATATGAGCTCATTTGGTGGTGATTATGGTTTTTTTATGGCGCAAGGGCATCTGTGGCCAAAGAGCGCCATGGCACAAGGTTTTCTTCTTCTTCTCAAGGTGGGGTCAGAGACCCATTTTCCCAAGCTTTCACCCTAAAGAAGTCGAGCACCAGGCAAGGGATGTACCCACTGTATCACCGGCGAATACCCGGCGGCACTGGGGACCGAACACCGCACCTCCCGCCTGAGAGGCGGATGCTCTAACGACTAGGTCACCGCTGCGGTCCTGAGCTCGTTTGGTGCAGCCAGTAATTTGTAATTGAATTTTTAAAAGTTCTCCTGAACGTTGTGGAATTCAGGCAACACTGGCACGCTCGCGGTTCGTGACGACATAAACTGACAGTCACGTGCTTGCTCGCGACTGAACGACTGAACTGCGGGTAGTGAGTGTAGGGAGTGAGTTATTTGTTGTTCGGGCTTGGGGAGCGGTAGAGCGAAGGGGGAGTTGGAGGGGGACAAAGGCAGCAAAGGCCTGTGTCCTCTTTTCTGTCTAGCTGTAGAGTAGGCGTGCGCTCTGCTCCGCGCCTACCGCGCTGGCCGTGAGCGCATTCACTTTTGTAGCAGACGACGCTGCCAGGCTATGACGTCACTCAGTCTGCTTCAAAATGGCCGTCGCTGCCAGGGGGAGGGGCTTAGAGCCGACAAGTAGTATAGTCGGATACAACTTAAGTCTGCAGTGAAGCTCCGTCCATATTCAGCCTTCGCGCACAGAATTCCTCCACGACAAAAAAGTAGTCCGCTGCTTAAACGCTTCTTGTTACGTTAACAAGGAGCTTATGACAAGAAAAAAAATTATGAGCTCTAGAATTTTTATTCACAAATTTTTTGATATAGTCAAACATTAAAAAGCTTATTTCGTTTACAGTTGCGATTGGCCAGAGGAGTAATACAAGACGCCGCGGACCACGGCCCAGTGTTAGCAACTGCTGTTTTTTTTAAGTTGTATCCTACTATAGTAGTATTGGTTTTTACTTTGCATTGAATATGGAAGGTAAAATAATACCCCTGCCACACTGCAAATTTAATGTCATTCTCATCGAATGACATTTGTTCGACTTAATGTCATTTTTTCTGCGCGCTGCTACACGGCAAAAACTAATGTCATTTGTAAATGATGGCGATTGCGATGGAAAGAGAGTACAGCATACAAAAATTTCGATGTATGCTTCAATACTTTGCAAAAAGTACTGCTTTGCTAATGGAAACCGATTTTAAAATCTTCATCCTAATTTCAATAACGTGTTGATCACTGCTATCCACCACTAGTCCAAGCCAAGCCAAACCTCAGCCAGCGGCGGCAGGCAAATGGCGGATGTCATTTTGTGAAATGCTCTCTATGGTGAAGTTAGACAGTATTAGATGTGCGTCCGCAAAAGCTTTGCGCATGCTACGGGCGCACCTTGCGCGCACTGCCGCCCGTCGTCACCACAGTTTTAGTTGGGAGCACGGTGGTTGGGAATGACTAGCGTAGCGCGAGAAGCATAACATACTGTGGCGCCATCTAGATGACAGCAAGTCAAACCTCCTGAACTGAGTGCCGAAGAAACGTTTTTCTTTTATTAACGGTAGTAATGAATGCATTCGAAGCCTTTGTTTTGTTTTTAATGTAAATCAATTGGATGGAATGAAAATGTCGATTCTAGTGCAAAGTTGGAGAAGTACTTCGCTCGGGGTTGTTGCTATGACCACAGTGTACGCCTTACATAGTTAAGCCTAGCATCAAGAAATTCTGAAATTTATCTCAAAAGCGACTAATATTTCAAACCTATATTGTTACGGAGGGATGAGAATGCACAAAGCGACGCAGTATTCGGTCCGAAGCGGGCGAGCTGGGCGTCGCCGTGTTGTGAATGTTATCCACGCAAGGCTGGTAGCGAGAGTGTGTTTTATTTTTTTCCAATTCTATTTGGCATTTTTATATACATAAATGAACGACCGCACAATCATACGGACGCGGAAATATTACAATGCTTGTGACGTTTTTGTAATCATGTTTTTCGGTGTATATTCTCACCAAGCCTCTGGTGTCGAGGGAACACATTAGCTCGGAGATCGCTGGCGAATGAGTTCTGTTAACTCATTCGGTACCTAATGTCGTTTTCATCGAATGACATTATATTTTCACGTGTGGCAGCAAACTAATATCATTTTGAACGAACGTCATTCGATGGGAATGACATTAAATTTGCCGTGTGGCAGGGGTATAAGGCTATGAGAGACGCCGTAGTGGAGGGCTCCAGAAATTTCGACCACCTGGGGTTCTTTAACGTGCACTGACATCGCACAGTACACGGGCCTCTAGAAATTCTCCTCCAAAGAAATTCAACCGCCGCGGCCGGGATCGAACCCGCGTCTTTCGGATTCAGGGCAATTTTAGGATTCAGGGCCCAACTATCTACCCAGGACACACTCTTGCAGCTTAACAAGGACATAATTGAAGCTGACGAGGGAACAGGAACGAAAGCAATATTAGGTTTAGACTTTATTAAAGCTTTCGACTACGTCACCCACAAAAGCCACTTTGACAAACTTGTCAGAAATCAACCCCTGAGAAAAAACGCTCAACTACATACAATCCTTCCTCACAAACAGAACAGCAGTGATAACGGTCGGAACAATAGAGTATGCCCCAATCCCCCTAGGGACCAAAGGAACACCACAGGGCTCCTTCCTGTCCCCTTTCCTTTTTAACCTCTCCCTCATCAAAATCAAAATTACCCCCAAATTCGCACAAATACCAGACCTACATCACACGTTCTACACAGATGACATCACGCTTTGGGTAACCAAAGAAGGCTACATAGAAGACACTCCAAGAAGCAATGGACATCATTTAGGCATGCGCATAGGAATCCGGCCTCACTTGTTCAGAGCAAAAATCTATTCGTGATACGACATAAACAAAGAGGCTATGACTTCCCCCGCCGCACATAAACTTCTATGGCAATGGACGATCCGTCAAAGAGGTACAAACAATGAGAATACTAGGGTTGTATTTACAAATAGACAGAATAATGACACACTCACTAAGCTAAAATGCACGGTAGAAGCCAAGGCGCGATTAACCCGCCGCATAGATAATCGATGAGAAGGAGTGAGGGAGAGAGATTTATGGCGACTAGTGCAGGCCTTTGCGCTGAGCATGATACTCTATGCCACCCCTTATCTCAAATTTTTGAAAGCAGAAAAGGACAAATTGCGTAGCATGATACAGAACGCCCAGAAAGCCTCTTTAGGGCTCCCGCTAAATGCCTCAACCGAAGGGCTTATGAGGTTAGGAATACACAACACCTACAATTAACTGAATGAAGCTCATTTATTGGCTCAAACGGCGAGATCAGCCAATTCCAGAACTGGCAGGAGTATTCTTACCAGGCTTGTAATTAGCTTTCAACCTACGAATCAAGGATCTAAAGTAGACTTGCCCCGCGGCTATAGAGCAGCCCTACTAATAAAACCACTCCCCAAAAACATGCATCCTTTACACCATGAGGGTAGAAGACAAGCACGAGCCAAAGCCCTACATAACAAACACGGACAGTGCGCCGGAACAATATATGTAGATTCGGCAGAATACAAACATACGAATGCCTTTGCAATTGTGGCTGTGAAGGAGAATGGCGACCTCGTCGTCTCGGCAACAATCAAAACGGAATCCTCTGAAACGACAGAGGAGGCAGCTATAGCCCTCGCCCTGGCGCATACCCAAGACAGCATCATTCTCACAGACTCCAAAATAGCTATCAATAATTTCGCAAAAGCGCGAATTACAAACACCTCCCTTATAACACTTAACGCCACCAAATTCTCGCCAAATTATTCCGAACTGATATGAGCCCCAGCCCATTCGGGGAATCCGGGGAACGAGGCAGCCCACAATAAAGCCCCAGGTTTCGTCGACCGGGCAGTGGATGAGTCTAGCGCCCTGAATTTTACGAAAGACTCCATGATCACATATCATGATCTAACCAATCATCTTAAACTAGAGAGGAGAGCTTTCCCCCCTCCGGACAAAAGACTGACTTAAGAACAAGAGGCTACGTGGCGTCGTCTACAGACGAGATCGATGCGCACTCCATCACTCCTCGCGCACATTTATCCTGATCTATACAACCCGAACTGCAAACACTGCGGCCAACGAGCCAACTATGATAATATCCTATGGGATTGCAAAATAGAGCCACCTCCGGATGATCTAGTTACCGCTCCATCTCTCGAGCGGTGGGAGACCGTGCTGGCTAGCTCAGACCCCAGAACGCATGTTCTGGTGGTCGAGTGGGCTGACAAAGTCGGCGCTGGAGAACATAACAGGCAGCCTTCCTCCTTATGTGTTAAACTGCTAGCCTCTCACGCTGTAGCACATGTCGCAGCTACGCACAGAGTGCGTCACAGATCTCTGGCGCACGCTCTAGTTTGCGTGACTGCACAAAGAGGTCACCACGAGTCAATGCGCTCACAAAATCGAGCTCATTTGCCAACGTTTTCCCTTAAGCATCAAGCGTTGATTGCCCGTGATTTTTTTTTTCTTTTCCGTTTATGCACTGTATCAATGGTATTCTCCAGATTCCTTGCAAAAGACCCACAAACGGCAATGTCCACATTCACTGATGGCACTAGAATTCCGAGCGAAAGGCCCCACGCTTTTGGTAACTACAGTTTCGCCTCAAGGCAGAAGTAAATGAAACAGTAATTAATGTGTTTTCTTCTGATTTAGTGTCCAGGAAAAGAAACACAAATATCGAGCACGCACAAGGGACACAGAACACATGCATTAAAGACTATTCAGCGAACGCACATGAGGAAAGGGAGTGCAGAAAAAAAGCAAGAAATGCATTCACTGCTGCAATGTCGAGCAGTAGGAGCTATGTACACATGGCAAGACGACTATCATGACAAGTCGAAACAGGGATCGTTGGCCGCACGCGCCGCAGCTTTAGAGACTGTGTTTTCGATGTCATTTCAAACAAGGCTGCTAGGCTTTGCAAGACCGATGAAGGACCTCCGGGAGCAGCCAAAGCAGGGCCGGTCATCGAGAAAAACGCCGCTTCCTAGGCGCCGCCGCTTTTTTTCTTTCCCGAGCTTAGCCGTAACCGGATGGCGCTGACGAAGCCATGTAACCTGCTTCAGGCCCCATCGCGTCTCCATGTAGTGTGCATGAAGCACCTGCAGGAGAGGCAGTTCGGCCTGCATGAACCTGTGAAGCGAAAAATACATACGTATTAGAAGAAACGCACATTCTGATTTTCTGGCAAGAAATAAAGAAAGAAAAAAAGAAAGGAAGAGGAAGAAAGAAAGAAAGGACAGAAAGAAAGAAGGAAAGAGAGAGAGAAAGAAAGAAAGGAAGAAAAAAAGGAAAGAAAGGAAGAAAGAAGGAAAGAAAGGAAGAAAGCAGGAAAGAAAGGAAGAAAGAAAGAAAGAAGGAAAGAAAGAAAGAAAGAAGGAAAGAAAGAAAGAAAGAAAGAAAGAAAGGAAGAAGGAAAGAAAGAAAGAAAGAAAGAAGGAAGGAAGGAAAGAAAGAAAGAAAGAAGTGTATGATGGTCAATACACTGTAGCGCAGCAAAAGACGACACAAGAGACGAACACGAGCGCTTGTGTCTCTTGTGTCCTCTCGTCTCTTTTGCTGCGTCGTCTTTTGCTGCGCTACAGTGTATCTGGAACTATGTACCAACAAGCCCAAAAAGCCACTCTGCGTGAGCTCATTACACCTAACTCGCATTCACGTCTGTGATGATGAGTGACAGTTGGCATCAGTGTGAGTGAGCGTGAGTGTATGTGAGTGGTCAGTAGGTGTGACAGCGAAGTTGTCCGCGTGTTTCCCGACGACGGCGTAAACAAGAGGAGCAGCGGGAAAGAAAAGACGCTTCATTCATCAACGCAGACGGGTATGACGAGGCGTGCGATAAGCAGCGGCGCAGGAGACGTGCGCAATGGTTGGTTGGCTTCACAAGCATGCCGCTGCGCTCCGTCACGGACAGTATGCGGTTAGTGTTCTATGTTGTTTACAGCTGAGGGGAGCGAATATTTACTGCCGAGGGCGCTCGAGGGTGAGGCAACATGTGGGTGTGTTTGGAGTACCAGAGTAGAGGAATCAACGGGCGCAGCGGCGGCAACCTTTTGTTCCTGTTCCCTTTGCTATAGTTTAGCGTTGACATGGGCGCAGACCCTTCGCGGGTGTTATGAGCGGCAATGAATCTGTCAGGCCCTTTGACCAATCTCCTCGCTGCCGCTGCTAGAAGGATGGGTGTCACTTGTCGCGCCTTCTACGCGGCTCGCGCCCATATTACTAGTTCCAATGCTTGCTGCTGAGACAACGACTGTCCGCTTATCAGCATTAATTAGCGTAAAGCGGCACCCATCGCTGCCGTGGACGCTTAGGATTTTTTTTATGTCCCGGTATGTGCAGGGTGGAGTACTGCACTGTCTCTACTTATACCGGGTGTCCAGGCTAACTTTAGCCAAGGGTTAAAAAATAAGATATTCGAGGCAGTCCAGTGAAAGCACTTACATACACCTACCAACCGGCTTGCGCATCTTAGGCAATTTTTTGTTTTGCAAATAATAAATTACCAATTGAGATAACTTTTCTAAATGCGTAAATATTGACAATAGACAGCAGATGTGAATAGCAAAGTTGGAGAGCACCTTCAGAAACACCCATTCCATTTATTTGCGACAAAGAAAGCCTCGCGTGTCTCTTTTTTTCCGAGCTCCAAAGGAAGCACGCGAAATACAAAAAAAAATAAAATCACGTGACTAGCGCATTCGCGCGCCACGATTGTGCTGCTCTCAACCTTGGCTTGAGTGAGAAAAATCAGCTGCTGGCAAGGCAGCTCTCCCGTCCTTTCTTGCTATCGCACCCCTCTATACTTCTCCTCACTATCGTCTCCCTTCCCCTTTCATTTTCGCCGGCTGCAGTTCGGGTGTTTAAGATATTAGATAGCAATTGACGCGACCAACAACACTCTTTTGCTTCATCTTTTTTATTTTTTTTTTAAATAAAGCACCATTGTGAGCTTTTCGCATGGGAAAAGGAACGACGAAAGGATAGCTGGGGGGAGCGAGTGCCGAGGCAGCGAAAAAAAAAAAAAACTGCCGCCTTCTTGACTCACACGCAGCTGGACCCAAAAGCGCAGTCTGTGACGTCGTTGGCGAGTGTTGCGTAGGCCTCCCTGTCAAAAGGCTGATCCCCCAGAGGTGCCGCTAGCTCGCCGAGAGTGCGTCCCGCCGCCAAGGGGAAGCTCAGAAGCCACCACCGGGTCACAGACCCTGTGATCTGGCCAAGCGGTGACCTGACGGTGCCAGTCGTCAGTGACGCGGAACAAAAGGGAGTCAGCAGTGACGAGCGCGGCAGCGGAGAAAGGCATTTCTGTCCGGCCATGGGACGCTCATTCCGTAGGGCCACAAAGATGAAAGGGAGGGGGGGGGGGGGGGACGAAGGGGTTGGAAGGGGCGGGGCTCCGTCGGTCCTCGGCGTCGAGTGCAACAGTCGCGCATACCTGCTCTGGCTAGGGGAAGCCAAGTCCAAGGGGCGATTGTAAAGCGATTTGCAATGGTCATCCACTGCATCCCTTTTACGCGAGGCAAAACTGTCAGTGGTTTTCCTTTCCCTGGAGGTAAGATCTTTTCAAAGAGTCTCGATTTCCCACACCTCTAAAAATATTCATAGTCCCCACGTGCGTCCACGGTGTTCATGCATACTTCAGACGTTATCCCTCATCGCAAAGTAGCCATTTCGTAGTCATTTTTAATCTAGACACTCGTCGTCTCATCAGCAAGCGTAGGAGCACACATGTGCAACATAAGTTGGGGCCAAGGCAGATCCGCGTCATGCTACGCTAGGGGAGGGGACCCGAGCAAAGGCCGTCTTGCCCACGAGAATCGTTTTCTCCGTGTACCTCCGCCCCCCCCCCACCCCCCCCCCCCACCTCCCTTTATTAGCCATCAGAGAACCGGCTGCCGTTTCCAGTTTGCCACATAGTTCCTCCCCCGTCGGCTGGGTCATCGGCGGTCGCCGTAGAGAAAATATTTAGTTTTGCTGTAGCTATGAGGCAGACCCGCAAAATTTAAATAAGGAGAAAAGAGCTAACCATGTTTGCAGCCAGCTGGGGTCGAGAGCACTTCAGGGCGAGGCGTATGTCCAGCGCTCGATCCCAGGCACCGACTACACTTCGGTGAGCGCAGGCACAGACAAACTCACAGAGCAGCTGTTCTTTTCCATAGTGTGCTCATTTCCAAGCAGATCGAGGGGACAGGTCACGGGCGTGTTTATTAAGTTTACTAAGTCCGAGTGCGCAGGCACCGTAGGAAAACACATATCCGCTGCTTATACCGCTGGTGCACGTAGCCTGCTGCCATCGCTTGCTTGAGGTTTGCCCACTAAGCGATGAAGCGAATGACGACGGTCCTCCCCGCGCCGCCTCGCACTCTTTTTCGCGCACACAGAGCCACTGTCAAATCTCACACCCTCCACTCTCAGCAAACAAGGAGGAAAGAAAACTATCTAGAAGGATGTGCCGTCTATACGCAAACATGCTCTGCAAACTTCATGGCGAGTGAAACTGTGGAATGGGCATGTGAGTATTCGAGTGCGAGGGGACGTTAGTGTTTTTGATGTGAGTGGATCTGAGTCATGAGCGAGTGTACTTAAGGTGTCGAGGTACGATGATAGAAGACGATATATGAATAAAGGAAACGTGCGAATATATGTAGTACATGCAAGCATAAAACTAATCACTTACTTGAAGAAGGAAGCGACGTCCACCTCGCTGGTCACCGCCTCCGTGAGTACGCAGAGATGTTTCAGAGTGGAAATGGTTGCGAGGCCCTGCGCGGATGCGTTGTGCTGCGGCTGCAAGCCGCGGGTCTCAATCGTCAGGAAGCTGAGCCTCGTGTTGGCTCGCAGTAGTCGGGTCAGGGTAGCGTAGAGGTCGGCAGTGTCTGTCGCCTCTTCCTCGAGGCTGTACAGACTTAACCGCAGGTCGGTGACGCGGCACTCTCGCAGGAAATCCAGCGATGTCAACTTAGCCGCGTCATCCAGACTCAGCCGCCAAAGCTTGGTCGTCCTCTGCATCTCCTCGAAGCCCGCTTCGCTGAAACGAAGAGGCGTCTTGCAGAATTCACACGTACATTCCCCTATTACGTCACGCTCCGCCCGGACTTCCAGCTGCATTAGGCTTCTGCATCCACGCGCCAGAAAGGTGAGGGCGTCGGCCTGGTTGACCCCGCAGGGAGTGAGCGCCAGCGCCCGTAGATGATGCAGAGTGGAGCCCACGATCGCGGACCCATCGCTGCCGTGATCGAAGTGGAACGACGTCATGTTCAACTCTGTGAGGCTGGACACGCAACTCTTGAAGAAAAGCTGTATTGCTTCGATGTGGTAGCTGCTGGCATATGCAGTTCCTGGCAAGTTGTCTCCACGAGGGGCTTTTAGGACTAGGCACAGGGACGAGACATCCGTCCAGCAATCGGGCTTCGAGACGACCTTGGGAAGGCGGCGAAGCTTTATATGGTCGATGGCTTCCATGGCCCCGATTACTTGTCCGACTCCTCTAAGCTGCTCGCTCTGCAGTCCGTCCTCGAAAATTACCAAATTACTCCTAAGTACCGGCTTCAGCTGATAGCTTAGGCTGCAGAGCATAATGTCTTCGGCTTTAACCGGGGGCAGCGGAATATGCCAGGGCCATTTTTCTTCTCCAGGGAAGAAGGCGCATTCGCTGGTGAACTTCACTGTTTCCAAACTCGGCAGGAGACGAGCAAAGTACGTGCACATGTCGATTATCTGTGCGTATGCTGTGGCTTTGCGGATGCAGTGGACGTGCAAGTTTCGCATCTGATGGCATAGCTGCAGGATCTCAGTTAAACGACTGAAATTCTCTATCTTAGGCTCCAGCTCCACGTACATGCTCTCCAGTTGTGTACACAACGGCTGGAAGTCGTGGTCCACCCGCCACTCGTAGAACCTGCCATCGTGGAGAGACCATTCAAGCCGCCGCACTTGAGGCAATTTGATAGCTAGCAGGGTAAATAGATACAAAGGATGAATTACGCAGTTGACACAGCACAGTTCTTTCAGATTTCTGCAGCTGGAAATGCAGTTTATCAGCACTGCTGACGGAACCGCAATGCAGTTTTGGAAGTCCAGCTTCTTCACGCGGTTGGAAATTTTTGCTGCGAGGAAGTCTTTTATGGTGCGCTCATCTGTGTCGGGCGTAAATCTGAGTGCTCGAACAACGCTTTCCTGGAAGGTGATGTATTCAAGACTGGGAAAAGCTTCTGTGAATGCTACCAGAGACCCTCCGTCCAGAAATGAAAATATGCGCTCCCATGCTAAAACTGGCAGCTTGACGATGTCGAAAGCCGGCAGCATGTTGAAGAGTCAGTGGGAACGAATCTATAGTCTCGGGCCAACGCGATAAACACGACCGGAGCCTCCGCAACCAAAAGCGGGCAGCAGAACGTCAAATAACGACGAGGATACTACTCACTGCATTCCTGACGGGTCTTGAAAAATCAAGGCACGAAACGAACGGGGAGATTTCAGAGGCCGAACTGCTGGTGCGAGAGGCGAAGAACCCCTCCTGAGGGCGGCAACAGAGACGCTCTGAGAGGACAGGAAAAGAGCCTAGAGAAAGGGAGAGGACGGTTCGACGAAAGGTTTCAAAGCTGCGCTGAGAGGCACTCTCAAGCGTGACTCACCACGTCACCCTTCTTAACACGTGCGGGCATGGGCGTCCGGAGGGGGGGGGCAAGGGGGGGCGGTTGCACCCCCCTGGAAAATCACTCACTCGAACCGTGAGTGATGGCCGCACGCCAGGGGCGGTGGTGCGCTCAGTCAAAGGGTAAAAGCAGCCCCGCATGGTCACATCTGCGAAATGCCGCGTCCGGGCGTGCGTCGTTCCGCCGTTTTCAAACCACGCCATCGTTAGCTCTACTGAAGGGCGACCTGTTCCAGACATACAGCGGCACCGGCGAGCATGTGTTTCGAGCCGCCTTGAGATGGGTGTCTGTTTCTTTGATCTCTAGAGAGATAGCGACACGGAGGCAGACAGTGCACGGGGCATCTTGTTTTCGCCTATCGTTACGCTGGTCACCGATGAATTCTTAAGGAGGGAAGGACAAATCAGCCGTGTCCACCCCCGCTTTGTCGGGCTGCTCAGGGGCAAGTGGGCGATGAGTTGGCGCCGCCGCCGCTCGCTGTCTCCTCCGATCCACGGGTAGCGCAGTTCGGTAGAAGCGCCGCTTTCAGAATCTCCGGCAAAGGGGATTAGCTGCTTTTGTTCACGGCGACGCAGTCTCCCGAGGCGCCCCCACACCAGCGTTCTTTGCGTCTTCTGCGAAAACCAGCGCCTTTGGTCAACGCAGCCCGATGGCGCCTGCCTGGCTCGCCTGTCACCTCTGGCTGGGCCTCAAATCACAACAGCGCCCATGTACTGTGCGTGTCAGTGCATGGTAAAGAGACCCAGGTGGTCGACATTACCCGGAACTCTGTACTACTCCATCCCTCATAGCCTGAGTCGTTTTGGGGCTCTGAACCCCATAAAAACACAAAAACAAATTTTCCGACCGGAGTGGCGAGTGTCCCTTCCCCTCGGAAGTTGCGCGGCGTTCCTTTCACCCCCAAAGTGCGCATTCGGGGATATTGCGGCAAGTAAGCCCTCGCACGTGTGCGCGCCTCTGTGTTTGTGCTTGGGTGTTTTTAGTGGCCGGTTGTCAGCGAAGCTGAGAACAACCAAGACAGCGGACGAGAAAACGACGAGCGGCGAGCAGTGTGTGTGGGGTTGCTCGACTGTGCGGATGCGCAAGCAAGATGGAGCGAGGTGTATGAAGCTGCGAGCGTGCATTTATCTTGTAAATAAGTTTTCGTTGTATATATAGTCATCTTTTGTTTTCAACGTACGCGTTCAACAGTTTTTCCAATCAATGTGTATGATGAGTGTGCACCGAGAGCGTGTAATGAAGCACAGAAGTGAATTTATCACACGTGTAATTACGCAATTCGCCCAGAAAAATCCGAGGCGCCTACAGTTGCTGTTCAAGGAAGACTGACTGAGTGACTGTAGTTGCGTGTTTGCGAACATATTGTGCTGTGTGCTGGTCATAAATCCGGGTGAGTCGAGAACCCGTATGCAGGAAGACTGAGCACTCTTCTCCACGAAGTGATATAGCATCTTTTTGCATTTTTTATTAATTTTAGTTGTTTCTTCGTTGATAAACTCCAATGTACCTCTCCTAGCCGCGCTTTAATTTGCTGTTTGTAATTTTTCTTTCATGTGTGCATTTTGTTTAATTTTTATTTATATATAAATAAATAAACTTACTCCGCAAATAGCGCCTTTTTGCTACGAACATACCCCCCCCCCCCCCCCCCCCCCCCCCCGGGGCACCAACGGGCCCCCCCCCTGCAAAAAATTCTGCGGACGCCCTTGCGTGCGGGGGTGCGTGTTGGCTGGGGAAACTAGAAGAAACATACAGGGCACACACGTCAACACACTAACAACTGATAGCTTACTGATACTGATAGATAACTTGCAGAATAACGAGCGCCCTCTACAATTTTCCAACCAAAAACCCTCGTACGCCGACCGCAATCTCGCATTCTTCTTCGAAAAGGGAGAGGAGATACGTCCCTTTATCTGCATGGGAGGGAAATTTTTGAAAGGACACAAAAATTCAGGGGGCACTTTGACTGTCTAAAGTGGGTAGAGGCGGAAGCGTTTTCCGCACCACCTTCGCTGTTTCTGTGGCACTGGTGGCGTCACATATAATTACTAAGTGATGGCAAATCACTAATTAATGGTTAATTACTGATTAATGCCTGACTACTAATTAACTGCTAATTAATGACGCTTAAGCTTCGCCTTCAGGAGTGGAACGCGACAGCGCGTTGTAGCACTGCCAGGAAGTCCACGGAACACCATCCGTTCGGCGCGATGCCTTGCCCTTTGAACGCAACGCTTTTTGAGGAAAGGAAAGGACAACTTGCAAAAGTGCGGGAAAGCTGACTTACAGGAAGATGTTTTCCAACCAAGAACCCTCGTTCACAGACACGTTTTTGCTTCCTGCAATGCTTGATGAAGGGTTTAGCGCGAGGGGAGATGAGTCAGCAGCCCTGCACTGTGCCCTTCTTCGAAAAGGTGTGCGGGGCGCCCCACAAATCTGCGTGAACGTGAAGCCCCGCCAGCTTTCGAGGTAGAATGTAAAGGGAAGCTGTGCAAAGGTTACAATGATGCATTCCCTTGACGACTGCCTGTCTCGACCCGCACCTGTCGTTCGCGCCTCGGCTCTATTGTGTCCTTTCAACAATTTCCCTCCCATACAGATAAAGGGACGGCTCTCCTCTCCCTTTTCGAAGAAGAAAGAGAGATTGCCGTCTGCCTACGAGGGTTCTTGGTTGGAAAATTGTAGAGGGCGCTCGTTTTTCTGCAAGTCATCTCGGTGGACACCTGCACCGCACCGTAGAGGAAGGGAGGAAGTGGGAGTGAAAGAATATAGATAGAGGAGCCGTAATGAAGAAAATGAAAATTGTATTTGAGGAAAGGAAATTACGCAGTAACTGTCTCACATATATCGGTGGACACCCGTCAAAATTCAGGGGGGCACTTTTTTGACCTAAAGTGTGGTCACTGATGTGTGGTTAAGATGTTAAGCTTCGCCCCTAAGAGTGGAACGCGACAGCGTCTTGCAACGCTACCAAGGAGTCCATAGAACGCCATCGCCCATTCGGTTCTACGCCTCGCTCGTCGGTAAATTGGTTTTTGAGGAAAGGAAACGTATCTGTCTCTCATTTGTCGGTGGACACCTAAACCCCGCCGGAAGGGAATGGAGGAGGATGAGAGTGAGTGAAGACACGGTATTCACTAGACGCGCCTTTGTTCATTCCAAACCATCGAGCTGGCATGGGGGAGTGGATAGCATGCTCGTCTCTCACGCCGAAGACCGGGGTTCGATTCCTGAGCTCGACCAATTTCTTAATCGGTTTTATTTATTTATATGGCCTGACTAGTAAAGCTAATAAGGCTAATTGGGTAATTAAGCAATTAACTAAGCTCAGTCCCGCTTACTTGGAGCATCACTATACGATCCCTTCAATTGGTTGCATGGTTACTAGCCAAAGTGCAATTGGCCCCATTTGAAATTCGCGCACTGTGACGTCACGACCGTTTCCACCAATTGAAAAGCGTGACATTTTCTGTCGACAACTGCTCCTTACAACGATGAGACATTAAAGGCTTCCGCCTTAATAGAGTCAAGGCGCGAACGACAGGAGCGGGTCGAGACAGGTACTCGTCAAGGGAATGCATCATTGTAACCTTTGCACAACTTTCCTTTGCACTCTACCTCGGAAGCTGGCAATGTCCGCCGGCGCTTCAGGTTCACGCAGATTTGGGGGCAGTCACCCCTCACCTTTTCGAAGAAGGACACAGTGCAGGGCTGCTGACTCATCTCCCCTCGCGCTAAACCCTTCATGCAGCATTGCAGGAAGCGAAAACGTGTCTGTGAACGAGGGTTTTTGGTTTGAAATCATCTTCCTGTAAGTCAGCTTTGCCGCAATTTTGTAAGTTGTCCATTAGCTTTAAGCGATAACATATTCAGAAATATTATAAATTGATCAACTCCACAAAATAAATAAATTAAAAATCCCCTGTGCCCCTTGGTTTCTGTGGCTGTTGGCTTCTCTCATATTTATAACGAGCCCCTCATTCCCCTTTCCTTGTCTCCATATAGAGCATAGACTGGCATGCATCGTGATGGCACATGATGAAAGCAGAGCGAAAGACCAAGACAACAGGGAGAAGTATGAAGAGAAGTATATATATATATATATATATATATATATATATATATATATATATATATATATATATATATATATATATATATAACAAGATTTAATTCATGACGTTTCGGCTGGAGGGCCAGCCTTTTTCGAGTGTACTGCGGCATTCGAAACACGCAGCTTTTAAAGCCCGTGTGAGGTACAGGCTTAGCGTGAAGCACAAATGCAAACAATGGGGAGGGGGAGAAAGGCTTAAAAAGAAGGGAAAAGGAAAAAAAAATCGGTGACAACTTCAAAAGGGGCGATCTCCTAACGCGGATGCAGGTGTTCGGAGGGAAGGACAGGAAAATAAAGGGGGGGGGGGAGGAAAATTCCTTTTCCCGCCACCTCATGGCTTTCTTAGAAAAAAGAAGGGAGTGCCGCTCGAGATGTCGCCCATTAACGCATTTCGGTGACAAGCGTGAAGAGCTTCAACCCTGCGCAAGCAATGAGCAAGTAACTTTTTAAGAGAAACTAATAGGGATGGGGTAAGCAGAAATGCCAAACCGAAACACCTCAGAAAAAAGAAAAGAAAAAACGCTATTGCACAAGTCTGCAAAGTCCCACTGAGGGAAGGCTTGTGTCAGCACAACAGGGTACAAAATAAGACATCCGCAAGTATCACAAGTTTCAAATCAATCCCTACACAAGCGCTCCAACAAGAGGCAAGGTTAAGAACCAGTCCAACACCAGAAACGAACTGCAGTAAGACAAATGGAACTGCACGAAATACCTTTTGGACGCGGAAGAGGTGAGCTAAACACGCATAGAGGATGAAGAAACAACTGAATAGAAGTGAAAAAATAAAAAAGTAAGAATGACTGCAGGTGAGTATACAGACAAATAAGTAAACATGGATAGGAAGCAGCAGAAAAGGGGGAGATGGGAGCTGAGATGGGCGACAAAATGCGTGACCCTGAAGCTACCTTCGGGGAAGAATGCGGCGAGGTGTCGTCGCTCCTCCTGGCCAGGAGTGCAGAGGGGCAAAGAATGCCGACTCAACTGCAAAGGAAGTAGTAGGGAAAAAAAAAACAGAAAACGGAATTAGTGTTTTTTTCTTTGTATTAGGCGACATTTTTCCCGTCGCTTGTTTCGTTGTTTACCTCCACCTTCGTCGATCGAACTACCATCTCGAGTAAACAAGGTGGTGGTAGTGGTTTATTTTAAAAAAAAAGATAAATAAATAAATAAATAAAAAGTGAAGCAAAAGAGTGTTGCCGGCCGCGGCAATTGCTATCTAATATCTTAAGCACCCGAGCTGCAGCCGGCGGAAATAAAAGGGAAAGGGAGAGGATAGTGAGGAGAAGTATAGACGGGAGCGACAGCAAGAAAGGATAGGGGAGAGCTTTGTACACTATTTACAAAATACAAAAGTAATCAAGTTCGCGCCGCTCGCGCGCTAATGTCCAAACATTGTCCGAAAATAAGTGCGCGCGAGCGACCACTGCGCACAATCACAAAAGATGTAAACACAATGTACATAGCCGCGCGCACATATAGCGTCCTGTCACGGACTAACCGCGCGCGCGACACACTGCACTAGCGGCCGGGGTGGGGCGCCCGGCCGCGTATACCGTCCGAGGTAGCACCAACGGAGCGTTCCTGTCACGCGTGCACTACCTGGCGAAGAGCAAGCGGGAAGTCAAGCCTGCCTGCTCGATGAACACACAGAGGCTCACCATTGTTCTGTCGCGGGTGCGCGCACTGCCGCGCGGCCACAGGAGCGCTTCGAGACTGTCCGGGATGATTCCCAGCGCCCTGTAGGCCGCGAGCATCTCGCGACGCGGCACTGCAGAAGCGGTACAGCGAAGGAGCATGTGCTCCAATGTTTCCACTGCGCCGCAGTCAGCGCACGCGTCGCTCGACGAAAGTCCGTGGCGCACCCGTCTTACCCCGGGCCACACGCAGCCGACGCGCACTCGGATGATCATCGCCCGCTGGAGGCGCGACAGTGAGCGCGCGCCGACGAGAGAAATGCGCTCTCCTCGCGCGATGCGAGGGTCCGGGTGTTGCTGACGGAGGTGGTCGTGGATCACCGCACGCACGTCTTCCAGGGCGAGCGGTTCGTCGCTGGGAGGAAGCTGATGTGCGGCGGTGGCGAGCTCGTCGGCTTGCTCGTTGCCGCGGATGCCGCAGTGACCGGGCACCCACTGCACGCGAATACTGCATCTGCGCTCCGCGAGGCGCTCAATGCGCTCGCGTAACGCGCACAGCAACGGGGTGCCACGGCCGGGAGTCTGCAGGCGGCTGAGGGCGGCACGGGAATCACACAGCAGAGCACACCTGGGTGGCGGCGGAGTAAAGGTGAGCACCAGGTCCAAGCCCAGGCGAAGACCCAGTAGCTCCGCCGTGGTCGAAGAGCCCAGGTAAACCACTCTTTGCTGGCGGTGCAGCTGCAGGGCGGGGATGGTGGCCGCTGCAGCGAGCGAGCAGTTTTCGCTCACCACGGAGCCGTCAGTGAACACAAGCAGATGGTCGCGCAGTTGCTCGTAGATGACGGCTCCGGCTAGCTGCTGCACCGCACATAGTGGTGTGCTGCGTTTTCCCGCGATGCCGACGATCTCTCGCTGTACCTCCGTCGTGAGGGTCCAGGGGGAGCAGAGGCCGTAGGGGGGCGTGGCGCGCGTCAGCTGGTCATATTCCTGCAGTGCCGCGCCCATTCTTGAGCGCGGGTATTGACGAAGGCGCTGCAGGAGTTCCCCGCCGTCCGGAGCGCGGTGAAGGCGGTCGATGTGGTGCAGCGAGCGCTGCGTGGCCTGTAGCTGCAGCGGCCACGCGCCCGCCTCGGCCAGTGTGGCCTCGCATTGCGAGTTGCCGGGTAGGCCGAGGCAGGTCCGCAGCGCTTTGCCATGCTGCACCTCCAGTGCCTTCCATGATGGTTTGCGCACCGTGACGAGGGGCAGCGCGTAGAGTATCGCCCCTAAGGCTGCGGCGTTGTAGAGGCGCAGCGCAGCCTGCTGAGAAATCCCCTGGCCCCGGGCGGTGAGCTTGTGCACGGCGGCTGTAGTCCTCTTCATCTGCTGGCAGGCCCTGGTCGCCGCGGGGCGAAAGGAGAGGCGCTGGTCGATATCCAGGCCGAGGTACCGCACGGAGCTCTTCCACGGCAGCGGCGTCCCAGCCAACGTCAGCGGCGCCAGGCGGGCGCATCTGCGAGCTCCGCAGGCCATGGCTGCAGACTTCTGCGCGCAAAGCGCCAGACCGAGGCCCCGCAACCGGTCGCCGATAGCGTCAAGGGAACCCTGGAGGCAGTCTCTCACGCGGGAAGCCTCGCCCGGAGGTCCCTAGCACCACAGAGCGATGTCGTCCGCGTATATGGAGATGTACACGCGGTGCCGGTTGCCTGTGGGCAGACAGCCCGGCACCGCCGACATCGCCACATTGAACAGGAACGGGGACAACACCGACCCCTGCGGCACGCCTAGATCCACCGGGCGGGGCTGAGAGAGAGCCGCTCCCACGCGCACGCGAATAGTGCGAGCGTTAAGGAACCCCTGCACATAACGCAACAGACGACCGGCCACGCCCGCCTCTTCCAGCCTCGCGAGAATTACCGCACGGTGGACGTTGTCAAACGCACTCGAGACGTCGAGCAGCAAGAGCAGTGCTACCTGCCGCGCCGCCACGGCGTGCTCGAGTGCGGAGACAACGTCCGCGATTGAATCTGCCGCGCAGCGCATCCCGCGAAACCCTGTCTGACGCTCGTCGAACAAGTCCGCCTCCGCGGCCCGCGCATGCAGGCGTTGGAGCGCCATATGCTCCATCAGCTTGCACGCCGCCGACGTCAGCGCCACTGGACGGTATCCGCTGAGCTCCGTGGGTGGGCGGCCTGGCTTCGGTATCGGGCAGACGACCGCTGTGCGCCACTCCTCAGGTAGCACCCCGCGTTCCCACACCAGGTTGAGCTGCCGCAGGAGGACTTGACGTTGCTCCGCGTCCAGGTTGCGCAGCATCTGGTAGGTAACCCCGTCCGGCCCGGGCGCTGAGCGGCGGGTGCAGTGGCGCAGCGCGTCGTTCAGTTCCGCCGCAGTGAAGAGCGCGTTGCACGGGCCGTCATCCGGGGCGGGGGAAGAGGCACTGGCGTCGAAACTGGGGCCCGATGTCGTCACTGCACTGCTCGCGGGGCACTGTGGTGCGAATCGGTCAGCGAACTGCTCAGCCAGCTGTTGGTTTGTTTGGCCGCTCGAGATGGCGAGAGCGGCCAGTGGCTGAGGGTTCGCCTGAGGTGTAGTGATGCGCCGCAGTGTGGTGAAGAGCCGTCGCGAGCTGCGATCCTTCTCCATCGTGTTGCAGAGAGAAGCCCACTGCCGTCGATATAGCTTGTTGGAGTGACGTCTTGCCGCTGCGTCTAGCCGATTGTAGACCGTCCAGTCTTCTGGCTTGTCCGTCCGTCGCGCCCTGCGCTCCGCCTTGTCCCTTTTGTCGCGCAGATCGAGCAGCTTATTGTCGGGTGTTGGCTGACCTGCCCGCACCTCTGCGCGACGCGTGGCTGCGAGGGCGCTCCGGACAAGACTGGTGAAGTAATCGGCGCCGGACGCAGCGGCGGCGTCCACCTCTTGGCGGAAGCGGCCCCAATTCACGATAGCGTACGTACGCATGGGGCGCGCCTCTTTAGCAGTGGGCTCTATGGTGATGGAGAAGTGATCCGAGCCCCAGAGGGATGGTGCACGACGCCAGGTCGCCTCGATGCCGCTGGACGCGAACGCAACGTCGATGCAGGAGCCTGACGATCCACGCCGTCGGAAGGTGGGCTGGCCAGTGTTGAGGGGAGTGAGTCCCAGCTGCGTTGCTGTGTCATGCAGGTCGTCGCCGCGCCGGTCGTTGCGCGCACTGCCCCACGCACAATGATGGGCATTGAAGTCACCAACTATGAGCTGGCGCGGGGCACAACACGACGACACAGCACGAAAACACAGCGCGTTCCACGCCACAGCTGGGCGCACATAAACACTGGCCACTGATGTGTCAACACCCCCGACGCGCACTGTCACTGCCACGCACTCCTGAACGTCACTCGTCGCCGCCGCCGTGCCGACGAGCGCGTGCTGGACGTCGCGCCGCACATAGATGGAGGCCCGCGATTTTCCGGGTCGATGGGCTGGGTCGCCGCAAGGGATTGATGCACATGACCCCTCCTCACACTTCGTTGGTGAATGGTAGCCGATGTAGCCGGGCAGCCGCCTTTGGGGCTCCCCATCCCGCAGCCGGACGTAAGTTTCCTGCAGCGCGATCACCTCTGGTTGTTCGGATGTTATGCGTGAGCGGAGCTCAGCGTATCGCGCTGCAAGGGAGCGGACCTTCCATTGCAGGACTGTGGGAATGCGGGGTGCTGCCCGGCGACTAGCCATGTTGTTGGCTGTTTAGTGCAGGAGGGCCTGTCGCTTCCTCACAGATGCGGCGACCCTCGGAGCCCTCTGGCAGGAGCACGCTTAGTGCTCGCAGCGCGGCCTGCAGGCGCTCGATTAAGGCATCGCGTGCGTCCAGAGGGGAACCACCGGAGGTAGTGGGTGCGGGCCTCACTGGTGCGGTGCGGGAACCGGCCGGCTGCTTGGGATGCTGCCACCGCTGCTTCTGAGGCCGGAGCTGCTGAGAAGGCTGTTGCTGCTGCTTGCTGTGGCCCACAACCTGCGCATAGCTGCGCTTGCTTGGTTGCTGCTGTGCAGCCTGCGGCGCCGTTTCTTCACGTACAACCGCGCGCACGGCCCGTCGTGAGAGAGGCACCTCTGACGAAGCCAAAATCGTGGCGACATGCCTCTCTCGTTGCCAGCGGGGGCATGAAGGGTCCGTGGCAGGGTGTCGGCCGCCGCAGTTTGAGCAGCGCGATTTTCCGCTGGTGCACGCCCCAGTTTCGTGTGGTCCACCGCAGCGGGCACAGCGGGCAGCAGCTCTGCAGGCCTCGGTGGTATGGCCCAGGCTGGAACAGCGGGAACACTGCAGTGGGCGCGGGCGGCAGGGCCGGACAGCGAGGCGCCGCCTGTAAATGAACACATACGGTGGCGGGATCGGCGCCGCAAATCGGAGAAGCAGCGTGCTTCCCGACAGCGACGCCGACGTCACTGCCACCGCCGATTCCACGGCGGCAAGCAGCTGGTCCGCTGAGCGGCGCGCGTCCACGCCGAACACGAGCCCACTGGACTGGTTGCGAGGAGCTGGCTCCCTGGCGCACACAGCCAGGCCACGGATGACAGTCGTGGCCAGAAGCGAGCCGAAGGTAGCTGCGCAGCCGGTGTCCACCGCCACCACATTCCTCCGCGTATTAACGCGAACCGCCAGCACGCCTGGGCGCGGGCCCAGCTCCTCAGCAATCTCCCAGCCCTGTTCCCTGCTTATGGCCACGCCGCGTTCCGCTGGCCGGAACAGGACTGTCCAGTGGAGCTCCTCATGGACCGCCACAGCAGCAGCAGCTCTCTGCAGGGCAGCCTTACGCCTTCGCTGTGCTCGGGTTGAAGCCTGGCGCCAGGGGAGCAGGCCGGCGGCCTCCAGGGAGCATGAGGATGCCGGGGGGGCGTGGCACTCGTTGCTGTCAGGCACGCTGGCAGCGTGCGCCGCGCTCCGTCTGAGAGCCGCAGCTGCGGCCTCTTGGTCACGTGCCGGGTTTGCTGGCTTCTGCCGCGCCGCGTCAGCCGATGTCGTCACCGGCCGCTGGTCCCTCAGGGTGGGGGCTTGCGTTCCGGCGAGAGCAGGGGGAAAGCAGCTAGTACTGGCAGACACGCTGTTGTCCGCTGTCACCTCCCTGGCTCTTTGTCCTGTGATCGCTCCCTCTGGACGCGGAGGGGGAGGTGAGACAGGTGCAGTGAGCTGCAGCGCTTCGCGCTTGGCAGCAGATTCCTCGCCCCCGCTGCCTTTGTTCCCCTCCTCAGACTGGGTGGAACGGCGCCGCTTGCGATGGGTGCTTTGATCCATGGCGTCGTCCCCCTCTGGCTCTTCTACGGCTGCTACCACCGCTGCCGGAATTTGGCCGTCGCCGTAGGGTGGCTGCTGGACCGGGCTGGCAATGGCGGCTTCCACGTGTTCGTCCGCGCGCGCCGCCATCGCAGCAGCACGTGGCGGAAGGGCCAAGGTGCGTAACGTTGCCTTCGCCGTCTCCGGAGTCAGGGCAGCGCGCTGTGTTGCGCGTTGCACGCACTCTATCCATCTCTCTAGCAGCGGAGATGAATCGATAGACCGGTCGCGGCGTGCGCTCTGCGAACGAGGTCCGTCCGGCACAGTCCTAGGCTTGCGCATTCCGCGGCCGCGGGCCTCCTGGTGGGGCTCCATGGCCGGGGGGCCACGGGAGGTGACTATCCTAGGTCCAGGTCCGTTGCCTGCAGGTCGTACGTGCAGGCGATGCGGGCCCAACCCGGTTGCTGCACGGCGTAGCTAGGCCCGGCCGAAGTCGAAGTCGAAGGAGCGTCAAAAAACACGTCCGACTCGGTCAAAGGTCAGAACCCAAGGCCGAGTAAACAAGGCCCTGACACCAAAAAATGTACAGTACGTCTCGAAGCTACGAGCAGCGCACTCGTGTTGAAAATGAGGCCTGGAAGGTACACAATGGTTAACCCCACCTGTACCGAGAAGTGGGGGACGAAGGAGACGACAATGCGATCCGTTCTGGAAACACGTGACACTCCTTTCATTGCCTCGGGGAAAGTCACGGCATGTCGCGACATGCTTCCGAACCAGGGTTGCCAGTTCCGCTTAAAATAAGCGAATTTGGGCTTCTTTTTTCACCGAGTCGCTTGTAAATTTTTACAACCGCTTGTCGCGTTTTTTAGGGTTTACTTGCACTTTTCCTGCAAATATTGTTATTTTAATGCCCATCACGCGCGTTTGTCGTTAAATATACGCGATAGTAGCAGGAGTCACAAAGTACGAAACAGGCCCTCTCCATTCATCAATAATTTGACGCCTTGCCAGCACTCGTGGTTGTCTATGTCGTAGTGTGTTGCCGGTGTTCTTTGTGCAAATTGGCTTCGAAGTGCCCGAAATATGGCAAACGAGTTTTGAGGTGTTTGCTGCCGGGACTTTCAACCGACATTAAAAATGTTGCTGCTATTCAACTCTAAAAACATGTATGGTTCCGATGTGGATGCGGAGGATTTTCCTGATGGGTCGAACACTACCGACGATGACTGTGTGTAGTTGAGCCGTGAAATTAAACATACGTTGGAAGGAGTCAACAAGAAACTTCATTCATGTATACTGGCAAACGCGCAATGAACAGGGTGCAGGCTACCGTGGGGACAATGTTAAAAAGTACATGAATGTTTTCGATCATTCTCGTGGATATCGTCGCTGTTCAAAATAAAGTAATTTTATCACCTTCTCTTTGTATTTCTGCGATTTTTGGATACTATAATTAAACGATTTTCAAGAATGAGAAAGTTTGTTATCGTCCGCTTCTTTTGGGCTTCTTAGCAAAAGCCGCGCCGCTTTTTTCGGGCTTGTTTTGGGGTGGTTATTTGCTTATTTGCTCGACGGCATCTGGTAACTCTGTTCCGAACGCACATTTTTTTCTAGACGTTGACTGAGCCTACACCTCGTGCTGCGCGTGCGGTTGTGTCCGAGACGACGTTCTAGTGCCATCGCTAGAGTGGAATATGGATTACGCTTCTGCCGTGATATGCCTAACAAGTGCTGCGTGCCCAATTGCCGGACTAACTACAAATCGTCTCCCAAAAACCACGTTTTCAAGTTTCACCGGGATGAAGAAGAACAGAACACCTGGATTAGGGCAGTACTACGAGAGAACTTCGTTGTATCACCGCACTCCAGGGTAAGATGTTCGAAACTTCTTCAAAGAATAGTTACTTTTGCAAAATACGATAAGCTTAAGCGCATGTATTGTAAAAAAAAAGTGTGTTTGAACTAAGCACCTGGTTAGCACTGCAGGTAGCGAATGCAGCCTTTCAAGAAAACTCTCTTTCCAAGTTACAGCTGCTAAACTAAAATTACACTTCCTTCTAGGTTTGCGAGCTTCACTTCACTGAGGCTGACACCGTGCGAGAGGCCCCCGACATCGACGAAGTTACAGGGTGCACCACCACTGCACCACTTTCGCATCTGCGCCTTCGCCCAGGCGCAATCCCATCAAAGTTTCCGGGATGCCCGTCTTATATTTCTAAGCCAAGCACCTCAAGGGATCGTAAAATATGATCTTAGAACAAATACATGTATCTCCAATAAAAATACACATACGCAGTTGTGAAGCTAATCGAGAGTGTTTAATTCTTCATTATCGCTGTGGTTCATAAAACTAGATGAAAAAAAAGGAAAAGTTTTAAAATATTGGCAAATTTATTTCAAGTAATGCATGAAGAAAAACATCTACTGAGAAAGCGCAATGCGATAGAGGTGCTTGTCAGTAGCGCGTGGTGCCTCGGTCGAAACACGTTTTTCTTGATCTGACAGATTTGACTGAAGGAAAGACATTCGTCAGACGGATAGGCATTTGGATCCAGGAACGTGAATTACGGTCTAGTTTTCCGGGAAGAGCCATAACTATAGTCGTTCGGGGGATACCGGTCTTCGAGCCTGGAGTAGGGCAAGTACCTGACGATGATGTCGGTGGAATGGCCCCTAATTTTTCCAAGAAATAGTGTCTTTGACATCTTTGAACGAAAACATCTTCGACGGAAATCCGTCTCGTTGGGTTCTTGAGATAGTTGAGAGAAAACTGATATCAACCAATATTTTTATTTTTGCCCCACGTTTCGGGACCAACCCGGTCCCTTCTTCACGGGTGACTAAAGTGTTCCAGCTCTCCCTTTGTTAGCCCGTGGCGAAGTCCACTAACATACGCGGATGGGAGCGTTCCTGAGTCCTATTCATCGCCGCCTTTGTGAGCCGGATGTGCCATGACTCCACATGTCGCCTCTTGAACAGGTTTGGCTCCACAGCCAAGACGCTCATCTCCTCGAAGGCTTACTACAGGCATGTGTATGTGTGGCCAAAGGCGTGATGAAGGGTGGAGGAAGGAACCGTGGCTGCACCCTGGGCCTTTGTTCCCTTGCTTCCTGGTGCACGTGGTAGCATATTGTCACGTTTTAGTGACGGCAGTCCAGCGGTCAGGAAGACACCAGAAATACTTGCAAACGAAGCTCTTTATTAGGGCTGACTTGCGCCCGCAAAAGATCTGAATCACTCGGTGGCGGCACAAGCAACAAGCGTGCTCGTCAATCGTCGATCTACCAATGTCCGCCGCTCGCGGCATCGCTCAATTTAAAGCCGGCAAGGAAACTTCCAGATAACAAGACAAGATCATCTACAGAAATCTGGAAAAACCTAGATGCAGCCTTTCATGGCTGCGATCAATCGAGATTAGTGTGGTCGCTTCTCGCGTCACGAACAAAAGTGATAACAACCCTTTCCTGCAGCCTTGAGCGTGAACGAACAAACACTACAATGATACGTGGCATTATACAGTAACTCTAGTGCACCCAGCAGACCCGCCTTGAGGTGTCGCATCATCCCTAGTGACTCACCCGAGAGTGGCAGGATAGGCGGAAATAATGACAATAAAAGTAACCGATGTCCAAAAAAAAGAGAATATATAGAAACAAAATTCTAAAGAGTAAAGAAATAACTAAGACTGCGAAAGTAACTTGAAACATAAATTAAAAATAAAAAACAAATACAAGCTTTTGTGGAGTGCTCCACTCTTGCGGCTCATGACTGAGAAGGAATAGCATGTTTTTCATTCTAAATTATGAATTTAGTTGTGAATTTTCTTCTTTAGGTAGACAGCCGAGTTTCCTAGGGCTTTCATTAAGGAAGCTGTTTTGAATTTGTCGGTGAGATACGACTCTCGTTCTTCTTATTTATTTTATTTAGTAATACGTACTGTAAGCCTTCACAGCTCATACAGGGGTGGGTACAAAATCAGTTGTAGACAATTTATAATACATATCTTAGAGAAAACAAAAAAAAAACAGAATGACAACGAGCATTGTGCAACTATTTCGGAAAGACCTGCGAGTACATGCTTAAACAAGGGAATTGCGCTAAAAAAGACACGGACAAGGAGAGGACAAGAACGGGCGCATGCACACGAAACACAGTCCGTGAATTGGCGCTTTACAGCCACTAATCATAAATGCATGTGCTCACAACGTTGCAGTTTACTGGTCAAAAAATGTTTGCACCTTGGCAGCAAATTTATCTGCAGATGTCGAGATTACAGTGCCACGTGGCAGCAGTTTTGAGTTTGTTGGTGGGATACGACTCTCGTACTTCTTATTTATTTTATTTAGTAATACTGTAAGCCTTCACAGGCTCATACAGGAGTGGGTACAAAATTATAGTTGTAGACAATTTACAGTGCATATCTTAGAAAAAACAAAAACAGGATAACAAGGAACACTGATCTTTGTGCAGCTATTTCGGAAAGACCTACGGGTACATGCACATGAAACGACAGCCGTGAATTGGCGCTTTACCGCCACTAATTATAAATGCATCTGCTCACAATGTTGCAGGTTGCTGGTCAAAAAATATTTGCACCTTGGCAGCAAATTCATCTGCAGATATCGAGGTTACAGTACCACGTGGCAGCTTATTCCATAATTCTATGATGGACGGAAAGAAAAAAATACTCGAAAGTGTTACAGCGCGTGATAAATTACCTGATTGTCTTGTCATGGTTTGTTCTGTCTGACTGCTGGCGTGGTGGTTTTAGGTACTCGTGTTCGTTGATATCAATGCAGTCAAGAGAACGTAAGGAAACTTTAAAAAAGCAAGTTGTCACTTGCTCCTCAGAGTTTGGACGTCTGGTCAGTTGCGTAGTGTGGTTGTGCTGACGTGCCGCGAATACTGTGAAAAAACAAACCGATGGGCTTTGTTTTGGAGTGATAAGGTGCGCTTATTGTGGATTCCAGATGATACTGCCGTAATCAAGGACTGGTCGTACGCTATAGGGTCTTATATCTTCTCTGTCATATGATGCGTGCGGAAGTTTGATTCAAGGATGGTTATATTCAGGTTACTGGATTCGTGACCAGCAGTTTTAACATTTCTGAATAAGGGGAGATTGGGAAGAGATTTAGCTTGTGCACGATGACTATAGGCACCCTGCGCATCTAACTCCAGCGCGGCGCGCGCGCCACTGGCGGCGGCGCGCGCGTCCCTGTCAGGAAGGCGGGGACAGCCCGACAGCTCCCGCTCTGCTGCGCGCGCCGTCCCGAAGCAGTTTTGGGCGCCCTTACCGAGCAAAAAATGGCACATAACAACAGCAGAACACACTGCTGTGTTGCAGGATGCAATAATGCATATATAAATTCGCCTGGGACAAGGTTTTGTGGATTTCCAACGTGACATTGGGAGACTGCCCACCCTTCGCGACGGGCAACACGCACGCGCGGTTTCTGGTCAAGCAGTGGTCAAACCCGTGCAGAAGCTTACTTGACTCATGCATGGCTGTAAACAATATGTGGTCTTGAAAAGCCACGCATAACTCGCCCGCAGTCACGCCTGTGGAAGAAGCCGAAATTTTGCCCAGTAAAGAATCGTTTACCTTACTTCCAGTTATGCGCGGAATCCTTGCTCGCTTCCACTGCGCCTTGTCGTCCAGCGTCTTTTTCGACAGTAAAGGCGCGTTTTCAGAGGCAACGGCAACATGTTCCTGATAAATCTTTGCCTCCACATCTGAACGACTGGGTGATAATTTAGTACAATGCTAATGTCGAAAATTTAGGGTACTTGTACTGAATGTGTAGAAATTAAACAAAGCTTGCAATGAAATCCCGCTTTCTGAGCACACGCATTCTGCAAGAATCCTGCATGAAATAGCTGGGATACTCCTTTTTTGCACAATCCCAGTCAAAAAGTTTTGTTTTCCGCAGGAGTTTCAGTGAGCACAGGCGCTTCGCCGCAGCTTGGATCCTTTTCTGCTTGCAAAAGCTCGTTCATTGGACATCTCATATCATCAAAACACTGACGCACGTGTTGCAACGATAAGAACCTGGCAGTTGCTGGAAAAATTAGAAAATATGAGCGGCAGATTACGCCATGGGTACATCATTTCAAGGCGTAGTTTGAACCGGACATTTCACATAGAACACCGAAGTTGCGGCAGACGAGAATGTTATGAAGTCAAGTTTGCGCCGCTCGCTCAAAAACTGGGCTTTTCTAATTACCTTCAATGTTATGCCGCCTGGCCGTCTTTGAAAGTTTAGGGTAAGTTTTTTTAAATGCAGGAACACTGCAGGCTTGCGGGTGGCTCGTTTTGGAGAGCGTTTCACACCGCTCCAAAAACACGGCAACGGCAGCAGCGCATTTACATTTGCCTGCGATGCCTGCCTTGCAACTACAGCTTGCGGTAACAAGCTGTCTACTGGAATATAGCTACATAAAAAAAATGAGTGAGAGTTCAGCGGTAACAGGCACCAGATACAAATATTTCTTAGCGTTAATTTGATGGTTTTCGGTGGCGCAGCGATGCTTGTCTGCGCAGTGCACCGGGCTGCTACTTCGCTCCCGTCGCAAGATACCGCCTCTTTCACGTTGTGTACATGGCCTGCTTCAAAAAGCTTCGTTCCTTTCCTGACGTTCGCTCCCCGAAAGAATTTTTCAGCCTCATGAATGAATAGGTCGAAATCCCGCCTCTACGAACAGCGGCAGCCGCTAGCAGACGCCATCCCTTCGAAGTCGCAGGGCGAGCCTTCCTGACAGGGACGAGGAACTGGCCGCGCGGGGGAGCTGAACGCAGCCTCGACGGTGGCGGTGCCTGGCGGGTGCAGGGTGCCTATTGAGCCGTACGCGGAAGCGCGTCCCTGTTTGTCCGATATGTTGAAGGTGACACGTCGAACACTGATCAAGCAGCTGTCACAACTAAAGTTTCCCTAGATTTTGATCGAAAAATTGGAGGCTATGCTGAAGGCGATTATTGATGCGCGCTCATTCAGGCGCAGACCTGACAACGAGGCTTTTAGCATTCTGCGCAGCACAAGTTGCGGAATGCAAAATTACCATTCTGCGCTTAATTTTGGACAAAGTTAAAATGTCGCGAATGTTTCTGTTCCGTCCGTACATGACCCGTGGTGGCTCAGTAAAAGTATATTTGCAGCGTTCCTTTAAGACGAGTACTTTATAGTGTCTTTCTAGAATGTGCGAGACATTTGGAACAGAGGCAGAGTGTTAGAATTAGATTCGTGCGGCTAGGTTTGTCGGTAGCATTGGGGCTCCCGAGACTCCCTTCGCTGTTCAGTCTGTCCGCTCTGTGTATGGCATCATCAATGATTTTTTTCGGGATGTTTTTATTGCAACAGTGCGCCTTTTAGTTCTGTACAGTTAGAGATGAAGCCACCCTTCCTTGAGCAGATGCACTTAGCGGTGTGCTTGGCGCCGTTTTGCAGTGCCGCATATGACTGCTTTCAAAATGCAAGTAATGCTGAGTGTCCATGGGTTTCCGGTAGAGCTTGGTAATGAGCCGATTTTGCGAAATCGTGACTGTGACGCCCAGGAAATTTACTGTTGAGCGCGAGCAATGGCAGAAAAATTTGATGGACGGGTGAGCACTGCTAAATGCTCTAATAGAATTTAGAAGAGCTATTGCACCGTGTGGCCGAATTAAGAAAATACCGTCAATTAAACGTTTATAGTAAAGTGGTTTGTAATCAGATTCTGCAAGAAAGTCCTCCTCTAAGATAGCCGTGAAAATATTTGCATATTACAACCTATTCTTGTTCCCATAAATATGTCGCTAATTTGTATGTAATGGGTATCGTCGAATTCGAAATTGTTAAGTGTTGGAGTCAGTGTGAGTAAAGACTTTAGCAACCTTTTTCTGACCTCTATAAACGCTCGTCTGGAATATGGTCCCCAGTCGAAGCGTCAGCAAACCCTCATGTTTAGGCGTGTGTCAGTCTACTTTATAAGTACACCACTTTTGGTTCATAGTGTCTTCCTTCCTCGCAACAGTTTATATATATATATATATTGTAATGTGGAAACTCGCACAGTTAGCGTGGACGGGCACAGTCCTTGTCCCAGCGGTGCCGCTCAGCAGGCCAGCGTTCGCAAGCGCCAAAAACCCGAACTTCGTGGGCTTCGCCTATCTTCTTCCTCGCCTTCGTCGGCGCTAGCTGCTGGGGCATCGAACTCCAACTCTCTTCCTTACAATACCCCCGGGGTGAAGAGGCGCCATCCTGGTGGCCTAAGGGCACGAGACGATGGCTGGGTCGTAGTAGGGCTTCAGGCGGTCTAAGTGCACAATTTCACGACCGCGGCGGCGATGGTCAGACGAAGGCGTGATGGGCTCAACCAGATAATTAACTGGGGAGACCTGCTGAATAACGCGATAGGGGCCCTGGTATTTGCTCAGCAGTTTTGTAGACTGGCCGGGGCTGGAGGAGGGCACCCACAGCCAAACGAAGGATTCAGGCAGATATGACGGCGGCAGACCGGAAGAAGCGGCGCGAGCGCTTTTCTGACGGTGCTGATCGTGAGAAGTAAAGGAACGGGCGAGTTGACGGCATTCTTCGGCATGCGCAGCGGCTTGAGAGACGGTTGTAAAGGCGGACGAATCGGAGCGGTAAGGGAGTATGGTGTCCATGATGGAGGAAGGCTCGCGTCCGTAGAGAAGAAAATACGGGGAAAAACCAGTAGTGGCTTGCGTTGCAGAGTTGTAAGCGTATGTAACGAAAGGTAGAACGCGGTCCCAGTCGGAGTGATCGGTAGAAACGTACTTGGCCATCATGTCGCCGAGGGTCCGGTTAAATCGTTCGGTCATGCCGTTCGTCTGTGGATGGTACGAAGACGTCGTGCGATGAACGATATGACACTCGCGAAGAAGGGCTTCCACTACGCCGGACAAGAAGACGCGACCCCGATCGCTGAGCAATTCCTGAGGCGCACCGTGACGAAGAATGATATTCTGTAGTATGAAACCGGCTACGTCAGAGGCCGTCGCAGCTGGCAACGGGGCAGTTTCCGCATAGCGCGTGAGATGATCAATGGTGACGATGATCCAGCGGTTCCCGGCGGCAGTGCTGGGAAGAGGGCCATAAAGGTCGATTCCAACACGGTCGAATGGTCGGGCCGGACACGGTAACGGTTGCAGAGGAGCAGGTGAGTGCGGTGGTGGGTTTTTGCGGCGCTGACATTCCAGACAAGAGCGTATGTACTGGCGGACAAAACGGTACATACCCCGCCAATAATACCGAAGACGCAGGCGGGTAAAAGTTTTCAGCACACCGGCATGAGCACATTGCGGGTCGTCGTGATAACTGGCACAAATGGCGGAGCGGAGATGCCTGGGGATCACGAGCAGCCATTTTCGACCGTCGGGGAGGTAATTCCGACGGTACAGCAGCTGGTCACGCACGACAAAGTGCTGAGAAGCCATATCAATAGTGTCAAGAGAAGGTGTGAGGCCGGAAATAGATGGCGGGTCAGGCTCAGAGGTCACAGGGGAGCGCGAGAGAGCGTCGGCGTCGGAGTGTTTACGACCGGTACGATAAATGACCCGAATGTCGTAATCTTGTAAACGCAGAGCGCAACGAGCGAGGCGGCCAGATGGATCTTTGAGTGACGACAGCCAACAAAGGGCATGGTGATCTGTAATGACATCGAACGGGCGCCCATATAAGTAAGGGCGAAATTTTGCGATCGCCCAAATAATCGCCAAACATTCTTTTTCTTTGACGGAATAGTTAGTCTCCGCTTTTGTGAGCGCACGGCTGGCGTAGGCAACGACGTACTCATTGAAACCAGGTTTCCGCTGAGCTAGAACGGCACCGAGACCAATGCCGCTGGCGTCTGTGTGCAGTTCTGTAGGCGCGGAAGGGTCGAAATGGCGCAAGATCGGAGGAGAGGTGAGGAGCTGGCGCAGCGTTGCAAAAGCTTCGTCACATGCAGGGGACCATGCCGACAGGTCGTGGCTACCAGCGAGAAGTTGCGTCAGCGGGGCGATAACGGCAGCAAAATTCTTGACGAACCGGCGAAAGTAAGAACAAAGGCCAAGAAAGCTTCTGAGTTCTTTCAGGGATGTGGGCTTCGGGAAATCAGCAACTGCGCGGAGCTTGGCAGGGTCCGGGAGTACACCATCCTTGGACACGACGTGGCCTAGGATAGTCAGCTGTCGAGCGCCGAAGCGACACTTTTTCAAGTTGAGCTGCAGGCCAGCGTCACTGAGGCAGCGAAGAACACTCTCCAGGCGAAGAAGGTGAGACGGAAAATTCTGGGAAAAGATGACAACATCGTCCAAGTAGCAGAGGCATGTCTGCCATTTAAGCCCACGGAGGATGTTGTCCATCATACGCTCAAAAGTGGCAGGCGCGTTGCACAGACCGAAGGGCATCACATTAAATTCATACAGCCCATCAGGCGTGATGAAAGCTGTTTTCGGGCGATCGACGTCGGCCATCGGCACCTGCCAGTACCCAGAGCGCAGATCCAACGAAGAAAAGTACTCCGCTCCCTGCAGGCAATCCAGCGCGTCATCTATACGAGGCAGTGGGTAGACGTCCTTCCGAGTAATTTTGTTTAGCCGGCGGTAGTCTACGCAGAACCGAATGGAGCCGTCCTTTTTCTTGACGAGCACGACTGGAGAAGCCCACGGACTGTGAGAGGGCTGGATCACGCCGCGGTTCAGCATGTCGGTCACCTGTTCATCAATTATGCGGCGCTCGGCGGAGGAGACGCGATAGGGGCGTTGGCGCAAGGGTCCATGGGTGCCAGTGTCGATATGGTGGCGAACCGCGGTTGCATGACCCAACGGTGCTTGAGGAGAGTCGAAGGATGCGCGGAAGCGCTGCAGCAAAGCGATCAGCTGGGCGCGTTGGTGACGTGGTAGAGCGGCGTCGACAGAATGGGAAAACATGTCCGGGGAGGACGGGGCGGCGACGTCGGCGGGAGGGGTGAGGGCGTTGATGTCATGGGTGTCAGGGTCATCAAGGACAGGAGAAGCGTCGTCGAGATCGATGACATCAACCGTGCCGAGCGATTCTCCCCGATGTAAAGTGGTGGGGAAAGGCAACGGGTTCGCGACGTACAGAGCGCCACAACCACCAGAAAGGGTGAGCACGGCATGAGGGAGCAAAACAGACTTGCGGTGCGCACAAAGAGGAGAGGGTGAATAAAGAACAGTATCGTCAGAGTGGGCAGCACAAGTCAGCGGCACAAGAACAGAAGAGAAAGCTGGCAAGTCGACGTCGTCAGCGGCGAGAATAGGCGCGGCGGTAACAGGGGAGGCGTCCACAAGAGCATCACACAGCGGCGACAAATCAATTTGAGCACGTGCACAGTCAATGATGGCGCGATGCGCGGACAGAAAGTCCCACCCGAGGATGATGTCATGAGAGGAGCGGGCGAGAACGAAGAACTCAATGGTGTAGGAGAGACCTTGAATGACGAGGCGGGCAGTGCACGCTGCGAGAGGGCGAATGGGGTCAGCGCTGGCGGTGCGAAGCGAAAGGTCAGAAAGCGGCGTCATCACTTTTTTTAATTTGCGGCACAAGTTGCGACTAATGATGGACACGGCAGCACCAGTGTCAATAAGCGCGTCAACAGGAAGACCTTCAACGATCACTTCAATAACGTTCATAGGAGCGGCGATAGGGCTTGAGACGGTCGTTGACGGCGCAGTTCTTGCCTCCGGAACTGCGGCGCCTAGTTTTCCGCTTGAAGTGGTGGGGACCGGCGGCGCATAGGAGAGGGCGAACGGCGTCGAGGAGACGGTGACCGATGGCTTCGGTTGTAGGAGTCGGAGCGAGGCAGAGGTCCACGGGGAGAACAAGCAGCACCTCCACCAAGTGTAATGTGGAAACTCGCACAGTTAGCGTGGACGGGCACAGTCCTTGTCCCAGCGGTGCCGCTCAGCAGGCCAGCGTTCGCAAGCGCCAAAAACCCGAACTTCGTCGGCTTCGCCTATCTTCTTCCTCGCCTTCGTCGGCGCTAGCTGCTGGGGCATCGAACTCCAACTCTCTTCCTTACAATATATATATATATATATATATATATATATATATATATATATATATATATATATATATATATGCATATATATATATATATATATATATATATATATATATATATGTAAGGAAAGAGTTGAAGTACACTTCTTAGAGAAACATTTATTTACCGACGGTTTCGGACGGTGGACCGTCCTTCATCAGGGTAAGGTTGTTTGTGAACAAAGACGATGCACTTGCTCACGGCACCGCACACAGATGGAGAGGGAAAGACGCTCTCCTTTGAGGAAACAAAACAAAACACGAAAAGCAAGACAGTGGCGGACAAGGGTGTTCCTGCCGATTAAGGGGAAAATGAGGGCTGCAAAGCGAGCAGACAAAAAAGAAAAGAACGAATTCAAGAAAGGGGAAAAGAGGGGGTGGGGGGAAGGGAAGGAGGCAAAAGGTTGTAGCGGAAGTGGAGAGGGGTGAGCTGTCTGCGAGGAAAACCGTTGAGAAGAAATATTGTGAGCGGAGGCTTCCTTCGGCGGGAGCGGGACGTTCGAACACGCGGGAAGAAAACATTATCGCGCCCGTTGCATCACAGTGCCAACCGCCCAACAGAAGTGTAGTTACTGGCTGTTTGAATGTGAGTTACGGCGGCGGCGCGAGCACATCGACGTAGAGTTAACCGGCCAGACGCCGGACGGAAACCTGATCCCGTGGCTGGGCCCCGCGGAGCCCCAGCGCCAGCCCCCGGCCGCTACTCGTCAGCCGCGCGCCCCCTCGCAAAGACACAGCGCCGCCGACGAGGTCCCCTTTCCAAGGACCGAAGTGGGGGGCAGAGCAACGAAAAAACGAGAGAAATAGAGGGCGTACGCAGAGCAGGAAAAATAAAAAGAAAAAAAAACAAAAAAAAAACAAGAAAACAAAAGAAGAAAAAAGGAAAGAAAAGGAGGCATGAGAACTTGCAAAAAAGTAAAAAAAGGGAGGGGGGGAGGGTAGCTTGCTAAGTACCTCCCTCATCTACCTCACCTTTTTGGAAAACACGAAGTAGCCCAAATTCACTTACGGCCCCTTGTTAGCGCCCTGCGCCTTCGTAAGGCAGGAGAGTAGAAAATTGGGCTATCTAGCTGGACGACCGACGAACGGGATTCACAGTGATCCACAACCATATTAGTGTATAGCAACACTCCTAATCCTCGTTCGCAAACCAATGTAATGTACTGAGTATCATTCTTTTCGTTCTGTTTGAAATGGCATTTAAAAAAAGGGGGGGATGGAAGGTCCCCTTGTGGTTTACTGCAGAAGTCGTTTCAGCAGCAATGTTTGGGCATAAGGAAGAAAAGAAAGGTTGGGGTAGGAGACAGGCGGCATGTAGGAGCAAACACTCAAAATGGCATGACCTCAGGCGATTCAGTCGAAGAGGCTGTGAATCTCACTGGGCCTCTGATTTCTGAAGTGCGGAGAGAGCTCCGGGGTTCTCATTTATACCTGCCTGCACCGTATTAAATTTGAAAATAAAGTATGACTCCCGTTGTTCCCGCTCACGGGTATTTTTGAAACCGCTCTGTAGCAGAGTGACTTTAATTTTGTCGAAATCATGATTTTCTTGACGGACGTGTTTCGACAGGGGGAGGAGAGGAAGTGATTTGGCATGCGCGCGGTGATTATTGAATCGAATTCGGAAGGGATTCTCGGTCTGGCCAATGTATTGCATTTGACAGTTGCCGCACTCGAGCATGTACAGTACGTTACTACTGTCACAATTCAAGTTCTCTCGAATGGAGTGTTTGAAATTAGAATGTGTGCTCTGAGCCAACGTCGTTTTCTGCATGTGCTTGCAAACTTGACACCGATTCTTCCCGCAAGGCACGCAACCTACAGGCTCTTGTTTACTGATAGTAGAGTGAACCACATAATTTTGCAAATTTTTTGGTCGTCGGTAGGTGACCCGTGGAGCCGTTGGGAAAATCTTTGCGAGTCGGTCGCTTTGTTCGATGATGTTAAAATGTTTTCTTAGAATTTTGTTTACATTCGGAAGGCTGTTCGCAAAGGTTAAGACTAGATTAGAGCGGTGTTCATTGGGAGCTGCTGACGCGGGATCCCCAAACAGTTCGTTACGATTTCTCTCTTCCGCTTTTCTAATTGCATCGTCGACAATAGAGAGCGGATAGCGCTGATGATTCAAAACCTCCCGCATACGATTAGAATTACCCTTAAAATCTTCTGAGCGTGAGCACACTCGTTTGAATCTGATGGCCTGAGAGTATGGAATAGAGGTTTTGCAGTGGCGTGGGTGGCAGCTCTTGTAATGGAGGTACTGTTGTCTATCAGTGGGCTTCCTGTAGACACTGGTGATTAAGATGCCCTGTTTTATTCGAATCAAGACGTCCAAAAAGTTAATTTGATTGGTCGAATAGGTGTGCGTAAAAGAGAGGTTTGGATGTATGTTGTTAAATGATGAGATAAACTGGATGAGCTGGTCCTCAGTGCCGGTCTATACCATGAATATATCGTCCAGGAAGCGTCTGTAGAAAGCCGGTTTTGTTGGATATGACCGGAGAAAGTCCGATTCAATGCTGTTCATGAATATGTTGGCATAGTTTGGCGCCATCTTTGTGCCCATAGCGGTGCCACTCGTTTGTAGGTAGAACGAGTTGTTGAATTCGAAGGAGTTGAGTTTGAGAACCAGATTAGTCTGTTCTGCGAGGGTACTTTTGCTGGGAGAATCCAGGCTTTTGTATCTCTCATACGATGTGATCAGAGCCCGGATGCCGTCATCATGCGGTATATTAGTGTACAGGGATACCACGTCCAGGGTTACCAGAAAAGCTCCTTCTGGAGCAGTAAATTGACTTAATTCTTTTAGAAAATGAGTAGTGTCACGAATGTAAGATGTGTGTTTAGGAGGGATATGCCTGATCAGAGAATCAATGTAGCTGGAGATTGGTTCCGTGAGTGTGCCAATGCCGGAAACGATTGGTCGGCCCGGATGATTTTCTTTATGTATTCTTGGGAGCATGTAAAAGCGCCCTGGAGACGCATTTAATGGCGTCAGCGCCTTTCTTACTCGTGGCGGTAATTCACCTTCATCGGTGAGTTGTTTCAAGGTTTTTTCTATAATTTTGCTGTGCTCAGTGGTGGGGTCTGATGAAAGCAAGCGATAGAAATTGGAGTTATTGAGTTGGCGGTATCCCTCCTGGATATACTTTTCTTTATCTAAAATTACTATGCCGCCTCCTTTGTCAGCGGGTTTAATAACAACGTCCGTTCGCTTGCTGAGTGATTCCAAGGCGTCACGCTCTTCCTTGGAAAGATTCGGTGGTCCCGGTTTGTGTGCCTCGAAGGCCTGAATGATGTCTCGTTGAATCGCTTTTAGATACATGTCCAGATGTTTATCCCTACCGGATCTCGGTGTCCACTGTTCCTGAGAGGGAGGGAATGAGTTGCAATTTTGGTTCGGCTTATCAGAAAAGTACTCCTGGAGTCTCAGATTTCGAGAAAAATTGTCGAGATCCTTTAGTAATTTGTATTCGTCATATCGGCCAGTATTTGGACAGAATTTCAGTCCACGTGACAATACCGATTTTTCCTCTTTGCTAAGGGGTGCGTTTGAGAGATTAATAATGTTCTCCTGTACAACCGAACCCTCCAATGTTTGATTAAATGGGGTTGCATGATCGCTTGCAGGCATGCGGGTGTATATAGGTTGTATTTTGTCCTCTCTTTGTTGCGATGCCACGGCGCTCTCTCTTCCTTCCTCAAGCTGGATGTTATCTCGCGAGAATTTCTTGCATTTGTTATTCCAGATTTGCTTAGTCTTGCTCGACTGAAAGAACTCAAGCTCTAGAGTCTCCATATCCGAAAGTACCACGTTTTGACGAGCTCGCCTCTCCTCACGGCTCAGTGATGCCAACATCTCTTTGCAATGGTCTATAGTTATTTTCAGAAGGTTTAGGGATGCGTTAAGCAAAACTTGGCTCCAAGCTAGGCTATTGGTTTTCGAGAGATTGTTCATCGACGGCGTTAAAGACACGGAAAGGCCCTTGGGCACCGTATTTGATTTTAGGTATATTTTAAGGGACTTTATGTGGAGCTCGTGCCTGATCCTTTTGTCTATTATTTTTCTTAATTTTAAAAAATTTCGAGAGTGTGTAGCAGCAGCTGAGGGGGGAGTATATACAGAGTATATACATACATATATATACATATATACATATATACATATATATAGCTGAGGGGGGAGTATATACATATATGTATATATATATATATATATGGAGGCCTTTAAAAACCTTTCTCGCTTTTTAGCAGGCCGGGTATTGACATGCACCGGCCAAATAGCGCCATCATGAACATCTCTATATATTACTGCTACTATGCCGCATTATATCCTTCAGATATCTTGCCTGAGCGCTGCCAAAATCAAACATCTTTAACTGGAAATTGCAGAACGCTATATGGTTAGGCGTCACATCCCGGGTCACCGGGGTGTTATCGGTAATGAACTTGCGGAGATTGCAACGGCCTCAGCAGCACATCTCGGACTTTCTCGTTACTCTCAGTTTCCTCGCCATTGTGTCCGGACCGCCTTTCCAGCTTCTGTACACAGGAGATGGTTTGCACAGTGTCATTCCGTAGCATTGAACTTTACCTCTGGGTCTCTGATGTCTCTCGCATTCTATCTTCTTCCCTTCCCCGAAACCCATGGTTCAGTTCATAACAGGCCACTGTCGTTTCCCTATTGATTTTCATCGTTTTGGGCTCCGGCCTAACAACAAATGCCCTTGTGGGCGTGGTTCTGGTTCCATATCTCATTATCTTATAAACTGAGCTATAATGTCACACATTGCCTGTAAAATCCATCGCATGCTGTCCACGCATTATGGCACGAACAATCTGCAACACCTTCTTAGTAATTCACGTGCATACGCCCTGATTAAATAAATAGTTTCAATGAAGAGTAGCACAATGCCCGACTGTTACTCATGTATATATATTTTTTCTCCATCTCGATCTTCTGCTTTAACAACTGCGAGGTTATGGCCATGTCCTGGAGGGCCTACAAACCCAGGTGGGAGGGCGTGACGCCTGTTTTTTCGTGTAGCCCGATGCCTCACTGCCTATCTCTTTCAACTCCCCCCCCCCCCCCTCGTTCTTTCTTTCCTCCCTGCCTTGCTTCTCCTCACGCTCTCTTCTGCAAGGAGTAGGAGACTCAATTTTTATGCGTAGAGTGTTGCAATCACTCAGTTCAGCCCTTGGGCGCGGCCGGGCAGCCACCAAACCACGTGACGTGACGTCACGTGGTTTGGTGACGTCACCAAACCACGTTAAAAAAGAAAAAAAAGAAAAAGATAAAAAAGCCGACTGAGCATGGTGGCGGTTGCCACCGCCCCGTTTCAAAAGGGGCGCTCCTATACATCCATCCATCCATCCATCCATCCATCCATCCATCCATCCATCCATCCATCCATCCATCCATCCATCCATCCATCCATCCATCCATCCATCCATCCATCCATCCATCCATCCATCCATCCATCCATCCATCCATCCATCCATCCATCCATCCATCCATCCATCCATCCATCCATCCATCCATCCATCCATCCATCCATCCATCCATCCATCCATCCATCCATCCATCCATCCATCCATCCATCCATCCATCCATCCATCCATCCATCCATCCATCCATCCATCCATCCATCCATCCATCCATCCATCCATCCATCCATCCATCCATCCATCCATCCATCCATCCATCCATCCATCCATCCATCCATCCATCCATCCATCCATCCATCCATCCATCCATCCATCCATCCATCCATCCATCCATCCATCCATCCATCCATCCATCCATCCATCCATCCATCCATCCATCCATCCATCCATCCATCCATCCATCCATCCATCCATCCATCCATCCATCCATCCATCCATCCATCCATCCATCCATCCATCCATCCATCCATCCATCCATCCATCCATCCATCCATCCATCCATCCATCCATCCATCCATCCATCCATCCATCCATCCATCCATCCATCCATCCATCCATCCATCCATCCATCCATCCATCCATCCATCCATCCATCCATCCATCCATCCATCCATCCATCCATCCATCCATCCATCCATCCATCCATCCATCCATCCATCCATCCATCCATCCATCCATCCATCCATCCATCCATCCATCCATCCATCCATCCATCCATCCATCCATCCATCCATCCATCCATCCATCCATCCATCCATCCATCCATCCATCCATCCATCCATCCATCCATCCATCCATCCATCCATCCATCCATCCATCCATCCATCCATCCATCCATCCATCCATCCATCCATCCATCCATCCATCCATCCATCCATCCATCCATCCATCCATCCATCCATCCATCCATCCATCCATCCATCCATCCATCCATCCATCCATCCATCCATCCATCCATCCATCCATCCATCCATCCATCCATCCATCCATCCATCCATCCATCCATCCATCCATCCATCCATCCATCCATCCATCCATCCATCCATCCATCCATCCATCCATCCATCCATCCATCCATCCATCCATCCATCCATCCATCCATCCATCCATCCATCCATCCATCCGTCCATCCGTCCATCCGTCCATCCGTCCATCCATCCATCCGTCCGTCCGTCCGTCCGTCCGTCCGTCCGTCCGTCCGTCCGTCCGTCACGGAGGAAAAGCTGCTGAGAAAATCGAGTGCCGCCAAGCAATACCTCGCGCAAAAAGACCGCGCAATGTGCAACGCATTCTTTGCTTAACCAAGCTAAGAATGGGCATCTTTTTTCTATCGTTGGCGCCCGTTTCTCGACCGTGGCAACGTTATCCCAAATGGGCATTGAAAGTCCCCTCGACGTCCTACGGACGTTCAGGATGTCCGCAGGGCGTCCAAGAGAGGTTCAGTGCCCATTGGGATGGCGCCTGCTTCCCACCCCCACTGTACCTCCAAAAAGAGAAAAAAGAGGGATTATACGATGAGAAACAGCGTCATTGTAATGGTGAAGGAAGACAGAAATAGCCTAAAGCTTCTTTTTTGTCTTTGAGATTTGGTTCTAGAAAACTTGTGTAATATTTTTTTATATATTCTCCATCGTAACCTACGGCTGGCCAAGGAAGCAACAGAAATGAAGAAAAGGAAGGGACAAGAGGTCATGATAGAATAAGAAAAAACCGCTTCGGTGCACCTTACATCTTGCCTTCATCATTTTCTGAGCGTTTGCTGTACTTTGGCTTCTTTCTTTTTGTGGTAGTCGACGCATCCGCACCACCAGAGTGGCATCGCAAGCGACATAAACGTCCAGCATGTTCATTCGACGGGTGCCGCACACGTGGGTTAGCCGAGTGACGTTGCGCCATCCACGCTTGAAATCCGATTATAACACTGGTTGCTATGTTCAAGGAAGGCTGACCGGTCATATGAGTTAATTTTTTTTTTCGCGGCCAAATCGCAGATGTGCGCCTTCTTTCACCTCATTACCGTGTGGAGCGAGTGCGCAGCTCACAGGGAGTTTTGTAAGTATTATTTCTCCGACGACGGTGTTTCTACCTCACTTTTTCGATGTTCGGAAGGGAGCTTTGAGAACAGAGCGGACCACGATGCAACGTCCGCCTCGGTCTTTCCCTCTAACGAAACACTGTGATTCGATCCACGATGATGATGATTTTCTGTGCGAGTGCCTTTGCCGTCCTCGTCATGGTGGTAGCAATATTATCTTTTGACATACCCGCTTGTTCGAGGCACGCATCTGGTTGATTCACCTCGATCTTGTTTCCCGTGTGGCTTCGGTTTGTCTGTTTCCGGTGGCAGCCAAGACTATAGCATAACTTCTAAGTTAAGGTTGAAGTCTTCCAACGACGCCCCTCTTCCCGACAGTCTAATGACCTTTTCAACGTGGAGTCGTACACCACGTTGTGACTGAGTCGTAGACACGCGTAAACCTCACTTCGTCCACGATATTGAGTTGGGGCAGACATTGCCATCAAGGATATAGTGGGTCTCCATTCAACAGGAATGTCTGGATAGATGTGACGTCAGTCTCAGTTCTCAATAGGGGTGACACATAGCAGCTGTAGAGCGTTTTCAGCGAATATTCTCGGCAATCTCTTTTGATTATTACAGCTCTGCCGATGTTATCTGTGGTCAACCACTCACAGCAATCGGGGGAGGCGGCCGCCCACCACTGGCTCAGCCACGAGAGGTTCATACGTGAGTGCAGGCTTATCTTTTGAAGTGTGTCTGAGCACTTGACGTCCAGTTATGAAACGCGGTTAAACTCAGGAACTTATTAGTAGTTAAAGTACGAGAACTGCTTAGGTCAAACTCAAGGCGTAGATGTGGGTAATGCGTTTTCTACGCAAAGAGTTTTAAAGGCCACCTGCTTCCGAATAAACAGCCGGTAAGAAAAATGAACCTCATCAATTTTCACGACTTGTTACTGTAAATATACTGACCACTTCGAATATATCCCGCGATTTTGTTTTCGTTTACTCGATCTGTGCGCAGTTTCAAATGCACGCGTAGAAAAAAAATTGGCTGTGGTTTAGCTCTGGTTAAACCTGGAGGATTGCGAAAGCAACATCTGCGCGCAGCCATATATTGCTGCGTGAGCTGCATTAGCTTAAAGCATAAAAGCATGCTTAAAGCTTAAAAGATGGTTGAGGTGTCTGCTGCTCAAAGAGGGCAGTGATGCGCCTTCCCTCTGGTTCAGGTGTCCACCGAAATGTGGACACCTCGCCCTCACCTCACGCTACATATATCCTGGCATAGCAGAGCTATGCCACTGCCAATTTTATATAACCACAAACCGCGCAGAAGGTGCTGCGCAATCACTAATTCGCATCAAAGAGGGAGAGAGAGGGGGGGAGACTGTCGGCGAGGCGATGGAGAGTGCGCGGGGGCGGCTCCGGCGCGCCAGCTGTGCGCCGTGTGACGTCAACCGCTCCTCGCGCATGCGCAGCTTGGCCTTTCCAGAGCTCCACGAAATGTCTCGGCGACTAGCGTAGTGTTGCTTTCGCAACAAAATAAAAGACTATGTCCATATGGCCAGCCTAAGCAAAATTAGAAGTCTTGCGCTCAAGTTTATACAGTTGCCGAGGTTTTTTAAAAACTGGCGCAAAGAATATGCACAATTTTCTCATCGGCGCCGCCTTGTTGGAGAAGTAGCGCCATCTAGTTACTAGTCTAGGCATGACTTCCAAGCTGGCTTGAGTTGAGGTTGTTGTGAGCTACTGGTGGTACTAGTCTTGCGATTATTCTGCTGGCCATTGCTTCACTGTATAAGGACGCGCGTCCGTATACTGTGGTATATACCGCTACGAGGGGCTTTCAATAAAGATTTCCCCTGACTCACTTCTACTTACTGCAGGATGCTGAACTGCGCATGTGTAATGACTTAAGTCCCTATAGGTCACATGCCAATATGCAACTCTCAACTAATAACGGTCTTCCTTTCACAGGTGCTGAAGTCGTGTGAGGTGTGATAATGGATGCAGGAAAATACAGAGCAGTCATCAAGTTCCTGTACTTGAAAATCCGCACTCCAAGGGAGACGTTCGATGAGATGAAAGAGGTTTATGATAGGATTTCCCATCATATGATGTAGTAAAGGACTGGCATCGTCAATTCAAATGTGGTCGGACTTTGGTGGAAACGGCTCCGATTTCAGGGCGACCTTACTCCGCTATCGATGAGCAAGCCATCCTGCAAGTGGAAGCCGCCATTTTAGAAAATCGCCGCATAACCGTTCGACACCTAGCCCAAAATAACAAGATTAGTTTGGGGTCCGTGGAAAAAATCATTCAGAACCATCTTCACATGCGTAAGGTATGCGCTCGCTGGGTTCCCCGGCTGCTCACACCTTTCCGAAAACAGGAACGAGTCGAATGCTCCCAGGCTCTTTTCACCATGTGGAATGGAAACCAGGAGGACTTTTTCAACAGACTGATTGCACAGTATGCAAGCTGAGTCCATCACTATGATCCGGAGACTAAAGTCCCGTCGACGCAATTGAAGCACTTGGACTCACCGCCTCCAAAGAAGGCACGCGGCCAGCCCTAGGCGGGAAGGTAAGCTCACAGTCTTTGGGGACCAGCACGGAGTAGTCTTGATGGATTTCCTAGCAAAAGGTGCCACGATTACTGGGGCATACTATGCGTCACTGCGGAGGAAATTGCGGGAGGCCATCAAAAGCAAGAGACGTGGCATGCTCACCAAAGGTGTCCGCCTTCTGCAAGACAATGCCTCAGTTCGCAACTCATGTGTTGCCTAGATGGAACCACGCTGCTGCGGCTTTGAAATTCTACCGCATCCACCTTATTCACCCGACCTCGCACTATTAGACTGCCTCCTCTTTCCAACAATGAAGTCATATTTTAAGGGCCAGCATTTTCGAGATGATGAGACTCTGATTTCTGAAGTCACAACATGGCTTTTGGAGCAACCTGTCGACTTCTACAAGCGTGGTGTTTACAGTTGCATAAAACAATGGGAGAAGTGTGTGTCCTCGTGTGGCACCTATGTAGAGAAGGACTAATAAATCTGCAAAGTGTCGTTGCTCTCCGCCCAAAGGAAGTGGGTCAGGGGAAATCTTTATTGAACGCCCCTCGTATATACCGGTCAACCAGGCTACAGCGCACAGCTCGAGGTTTCACGACAATGTCCGCTTCGAGTCATATTTTCTTGTTTCGGGGTCACATGGAGACAGCGCTTTTAGCCTCTGCCGTTTTAATGTCGACATTACTTTATTAACTAAGACCTGGCTTTGAACTTACATTTACTACTTGGAACTTTTCCCGACAGCCCGCAGGTTTTCCTTTTGTCGTTGTGAACGCACAACCAAGCCTCTTGTTAAAGCCCCAATTGGGGCTGACATTATTAACAAATGAAATGAAATGAACTCTTTAAGCCCATTTCTGACTGTTACGTTCCATCGAACTACTGCAGGAAGCTAGACTGATTCTTCGCGGTCTCCTAGGACGAACAGATTAGAGGTAGTTGTACCGCAATACCCTTTCCTTCATACGCCCACAATCCCTGGTTCACCTCATTCATACTACAGGGGGCGCAGTTTGAAGAGTTCCATCTTGCAAGGCAGGCGTACCACACCCATTATGGCTCAGGACCAAGATAAAACAATGGATAGCAAGCAGAAGGAAGTAATTTAATTCTTGCATGGCTAAATGCGGAATATCGTGCAACAGCACTAATTACTGTGGGAAATTAAAGTCCTTACGTTCTAAAGGCATTTGGCCTAAAGGCCTTTACCCGGAAGGCATTTACCATGAAGGCCTTTGACCTATTGGCATTTCACATAAAAGCATTTACCACAAAAGGGCTTCTCGCTGAAGGTATTTACCTTAAAGGCCTTCAGCCAGGTGTACCCTTCACCCAGGCTTTTACCCTTCACCCAGGAGAAAGGAGAGGCATGCCAGGTGTACATACCTGGCAGGTTACTCAACCCGGTGGTTAGGTGGGCCGCTTGCCAGAAAGCAGGCTTCAGACTTGTAACCGTCTTCGCCAAAAGTAACCGAGCAGCCACGCCGGCGGCCGGAGCGGGCTCGCACCCGAGCAGCGGCGCTGCGCTCTCCAGAGCTGGTCATTGCGCGGTTACTTTTGGCTGAGGCGGTACGTATGCCGCCCAAAATCGAAAAATAAGCCTATCAGTACTACCGCGCTAAAACTCGCAAGTTCCCTTCCGCAAGGAACGAGGGATTGAGCCCTAAAGCACTGCTGGATCGGGGCGCCTGATCGAAAAACTGAATGGTGTGATGATGATCGAGGGTTTACGAACCCCTGAAACCTGGGCCTAATACAGTCATGCCCCCCAGCGGCGTTATCTACACAGCGCAGTCAATCCTGAAATTCCTTAAAGGCCGCGTTATCCAGATAAAACGATTAAGCTTGACGATCGAGGTTTATATTGGAGTTTCATTACGATTCCAGAGTCTGGTACACGCATCAAACCGTCTAGTCCGCAAAAAAACAAAAAAAAACTGCAGGGGTTACTTCTGCTCCGCCTTAAGGGTATGATGTGATAGCGTTGATGAGTTACTGCCCATATATGCGGAATTGGTCATACTCAATCTTATTTCCATAGGTCTCTGATAGTCCTCATACCACTGCGTGCGCAATGGTCCAGCGGTTCAGGAATGAGGCACTGGCCCGCGATGGCAGGTGCTGCCACCCGTGGGGATTGTGCGACCTAAGCTGCTCTGGCCGAGCAACCTCTCACGGTCAATCATTAACTTAACTGCCACCTGACACGGTGGTGAGTTTACTCCCAATCCCATGGGCTTCCGGGATGTGGTGACTCCACAAAGGCACGTGACTTAGGTGGCCTACGGTAGGCGCCATATTTGGTAGCGAAAGCTACACTAGGCTAGTCAGCGGCGCATTTCGGGTGGTCGTCGGAGGCCAGTACTGTGCATGCGCCGTAACCATGGCAACCGGTTGCCTTGGTTGTTAGGCGCGTTCGGCGCCTAACGTACCTTTCGCTACGTATATCCTGGCCTAGCTGAGCTAAGCCATAGCAAATTTTTCGCTCACAACGCCGACGACGACGCTGCCGGATTATCTGGACAACGGGAGGCTTAAAGCTGTCCCGTTCAAAATGCCAGGTCACTTTCAACGTGAAAGTGTGCATAAAAAATCGCACACACACACAACACAATAACACACACACACGTCCACACGCGCGCGCACATGGACACACACATACACACTCACATCGAAATACACACGACCTTTGGTAAATATAATTCATATAGAGATCAAAGCCAAGAATGAAACGCGCATACATATCAGAACACATATGTGATTACAGATATTACAGACACCGAACATATATGAATGAAACCCACACTCACAAATCAGTCTGCAGAGGCAGTGAAACCTAGAATGAAATGTACACTCCACAAACAATGCACACATGTCAAGAGCAAGGACATACATACCGTGAAATCCAACCCTATTCCCCTGAGATGATGCTGCGCTGTCCAACCTGGGCTGCATCTCCCAGAGGCGGCACATATACTGCCTCCCATCCGTGTTGCAGCACTCCCAACATGCTGTCAACCGTCTGGTGATATTCCACAGGTGTTTTGAGCAATAAATATCATACAAGATTTTCGAACAGTCGCCGTCAGAATACTGCTTCAAAGGTCCTCCGCATTTTTCTCCTGCCACTTAAGATAGAGTGATAGAGTAACTGTCTATTCGCCAGAAGACTCCACCACGCACACCATATCTACAATTTATTAGCCCGTAATGAAGCACCAAATGGAACCCTTTACGTGTATAAATCGAACAATACTAGCGTGTATAACATATTAAGAGGGTTTCAAATTGGGCTAGCTGGTAGTTACGAATCAGTGTTTGTTGTCGTCCATGTGTTGTCCCAAGTCATTTCAAAAGCGCAATTATGTGTGATCATATACTAACCGCAGCTCAAATTTAAAAAGCGTGTTTCACCTGAGACTTGCAGCAATTTTTTTAAAAATAGCCTTTTCATGTTAGAAGAGCGCTTCATTCGCATATAAATGTCAGCGGTGCAGTGCGTTAGAATACTGCTAAGACGTGCTAATCAACAAGCCGGTTAACTAAGACCGTGTAGTTAAATTGTAAACTACTGCCGTTAGGCTCCTTATTTATGGGAGGCTCGTAGCCCATCGGAAGTGATATTTGTATCAGTTTTTAGATTTTCGAAAATGCCATTCTCGCCTGCAGCGCAAGCAATTTTGGCACCGCACCCGGCCGAAAGCCAAACCTCGCGACCAGAAAGAGCAGCTAGCCACGCCTAGGGGCGCGTCACACAGCGGTGCGGTGGCACGTGCTCCTTCGCAACGAACATGGAGGGAAAAAAATCTGAGGAGGGAGCGTGACGTCACACGGCCAGCGTTCGCAAGCCGAGTGTTTACGAAGCCGTTTTTCTCCCTCAGTTTTTCGCTGTCCCAGTCAGTCTATTAGTTTTGATTCTGGTATGTTTTAGTGCGCGCGTATGCGCGGCGTGTGGCGCGGAGCGTCAACAGCAAGGAGGTTGATCTACAGTCAGTCTGCTGCGCTAATCCGCGCATGCGCGCGCGCAGCGGGGCTGGATTTTACCGCACGCTATCACGTGGCGTGATCACGGGGGGACAAACTCTCTTTCTTTTACTATATCTTTACTTGTTAAGACTCAAGGTTGTCGCCGGACGCTCCCTCCTGGCAACAACAGATTAGGAGCGGCGAGCTAGAGGGTAGAGGGCGCTCTGAATTGCTTGCGCTGCAGCGGCGACGGGAATGGGATTTTCGAAAATGTAGAAACTGGTATGGATAGTACTTAACGCAGGCTAAAAGCCTCTCAATAACTGAGGGGCCCTAACAGTAATAGATAAAAGATAACTATCCAGTATAAGTTACAGAGCCAGATGTTTGCAGAGGCCAGGGAGTGGCGTCGAGTTGAGGTGGTGCAGCGCCGGTTTTCAAGGCTTGTAGGCGCGTTTTGCGCTTCTGAGAATCATAGCAATGGTTGATGCTTTTAACTTAGTATTCCTCGAAGTACACGGGCTCGCGTTGGCCATGTACGGCGTGTTTCGCCACAGCGTATTTATTGTATTATGGCTAAAAGGCGTTTCTGCCGTTGGTTTCTACCCTATAGGCATTAAATACAATAATAAGTTTTTGACACTCTGCACTAGCCAGAATTATTTTACCTCTGGACAGTAGTGAGGGAAGCACTGGCGTCTTTTCGGCAGAGCCGACGTGCGCTCACCGTCTGCTGACACACGCGTCGCGCTGTGGGATAAGTGGGGACAGCGTCGATCCGGTCCCGATCTCATCTGTCTCGCGTAACCGCTGTTTTTAGCCGTCAGATCATACACCAGCCAGGCCGACTTCTCCCCTTCTTAAACTGGTCGATTTGGTGAAAAGTTTGGATTCCTGAAATTATATTCTTTCCGAGCCCTGGGCCTTCTGTTTGGTCACAAAAATTATAGCAAAATATTCAGTAGAAATTCATAAAGTTACGGTTTTTAGATCTGTCGTCGTCAAAAATTGTGAGGTAATGGGGTTCCAGATGGTCCTGGCACGTCGCGAATTCTGCGGGTTTCCGACGACGGAGCACCACAATGGTAGCATCACTAGGAAGAAAAGTGATCAGAGGCTTCGTTGAATTCAATGCCGCATTCGTTGACCAAAGCGAAAGCGAAGAGGCCATAAACGAGGGAATAAACTTAAAAATTTGTTTTGTGACCTACCACATTTTCTGCGATTGGCATCACACACCGCTTCGTAAATTTGTACCAATCGAAATAGAATAATTCTATTTGTCGCGAACGATTTCAGAGACGTTGAGGAGTGCAATAAATCTCTCGATTTTTTCCCTTCAGGAGCAGTAGTGTGTTAGTTATTTTTATAAGGAAAGTTTTCATGTGACTATGCATGCATAAGTACTAAGAATATAAAAAAAGAAGTAATACCGCCGTCATAGAGAACTTTTCGGAACATGCTGGCATAAAAAATTTCCGCACTTTCTCCTTAATTATTCAATACCCGGGGTGATTTGACGAGGGTATTAATTATAATTACCCAAGAACTGTACCAGGTATAGCTGAAAATAAAACGCATTACTGAATTAGCAGAGGAATTTTATATTTGCACCAAATTTGGATACATATCTCATGCATCAATAAAGAAAGCACGTTTCATTTCTTCGCTACGTGCCTCTTTTGGTAGCCCGCCTGCGGTTGCTTCTTTCCAAACAGGCTTCGCGATCATGTACTACTTCATGAAGCAGCTTATGACATATGCATGATGGAATGAAAAGCATGTGGCTTTTAGCACGCTTAAAGTACGCTGTTCGAAGCATGCCAACGTGACGGCGCAAGATTGTGAAAACTTACCAGACTTCTTTCTACTAGAATCAAATAATTATGTCGGTCATGTTAAGAAATAGTCTCAAGTATATATTAAATGCCCTAAAACGCGCCATTATACGTTGTATAACTTCTACACACGTTAAAACATGCTTTGCTATCAACAAAATAACGCACTCCTTGGTGTTGAGTGACCCTGCCGGCGCCTGTTCACAACAGCTCAGGGTGATAAATACGTGCACAGCTACATAATTCTTTTTTTCTTGTGTAATTTTAAGCGTACTATGCTATTGTTCAGGTGAATGAGCGCGGCAATTTCCTTGCTATGAAGTACGTTGACTGGCAGCGCCCGTCGACACCCAGACTTCGCGCTTTTACTACCGCGGCCCATTCGAGAAACCTGTTAAGGCTTTTCTAATTTTCCGTTTTATGATACTACGCGGATCCAACATTGACGGAGCTGGTCAGTACATGCTGCTTCTGCCTTGCGCAGGCATGGTGAAGCCGCCGTTAGCTGCGGCAGCTGCGGTAGGCACGGGCAGGCGGAACCTGTTTTGCCTACCGCGCGAAAGTCGCTACTGACATCAGCGCCACCGCATCTTCGTGACTATTCGTGACCTCCTTCACCCCGCGACGTCACGGAGATGCGGTGGCGCTGATGTCAGTAGCGACTTTCGCGTGGTAGGCAAAACAGGTTCCGCCTGCCCGTGCCTACCGCAGCTGCCGCAGCTACCGGCGGCTGCATCGTGGCTACGCACTGCAGAAGTAGCTTGTACTGACCAGCTGTGTCGTTGTTTATCCACGTAGTATCATAAAACGGAAAATTAGATTAGCCTTAATAGGTTTCTCGCATATAAATACCGCATTAGGAAATGGGCCGCGGTAGTAAAAGCGCGAAGTCTGGGTGTCGACAGGCGCTGCCAGTCAACGTACTTCATAGCAGGGAAATTTTTGCGCTCATTCAAATGAACTACAGCATGGTACGCTTAAAACTGCGCAAGGAAAAAAAAACATGTAGCTGCGCACGTACTTATCACCCAGCGCTGGTGTGCACGGGCGCCGGCAGGGTCATTCACCATCAACGAGTGCGTTATTTTGTTGATAGCACATCATGTTTTAACGTGTGTAGAAGTTATACGAAAATATAATGGCGCGTTTTAGGGCATTTAATATATTCTTGAAACTATTTCTTAACATGACCGAAATATGATCATTTGATTCTAGTAGAAAGCAGTCTGGGAAGATGCGCGGTCACGTTGGCATGCTTTGAACAGCGTACTTTAAGTGTGATAAAAGCCATATGCTTTTCATTGCATCATGCATGTATCATAAGTTGCTTCATGAAGTAGTTTGGAAAGCCTGTTTGGAAAGAAGCAACCGCAGGCGGGCTACCAAAAGAGCACGTAGCGAGATTTACAGGGGATGAGGCAATGAAAAGTTTTTTCTTTATTGATGCATGATATATGTAACCAAATTTGGTGCAATTATGAAATTGCTCTAGTAATTTTAGTAATGCGTTTTATTTTCAGCTATACCTAGTACAGTTCCTCGGTAATTACAATTAACACCCTCGTCAAGTCACCCCGGGTCTTGAATAATTAAGTATAAAGTGCGGAAAGTTTTTATGCCAGCATGTCCCCAAAGCCCTGTTCTCTATGATGGCGGTATTACTTCTTTTTATTAGATCATCGGTACTTATGCTTGCATAGTCACATGAAAACTTTTGTTATAAAAATAACTAACATACTACTGCTCCTGTATGAAAAAAATCGGGACATTTATTGCACTTCCCTACGTATCCGGAACCGTTCGCGACAAATAGAATCATTCTATTTCCATTATTTACAAATTTACGAAGGGGGGAGGGATGCCAATCACTGAAAATGTGGTAGATCAAAAAACAAACCTTTAAGTTCACTCCCTTTTTATGGCCTCTACGCTTTCCCTTTGGTCAAAGAAATGCGGCACTGAAATCAATGAAACCTCTGATCCCTCTTCGTAGTGATGCTACCATTGTGGTACTCCGTCGTCGGAAACCCGCAGAATTCGCGACGTGCAAGGACCATCAGAAACCCCCTTACCTCACAATTTTTTACGACCACAGATCAAGAAACCGTAAAATTATGAATTTCTACTGAATATTTTGCTATATTTTTTCGTCACAAAACCAAAGACCCAGGGCTAGGAAAGAATATAATTTAAGGAATTCAAACTTTTCACTAAATCGACCAGTTTAAGAAGGGGAGAAGTCGGCCTGGCTGGTGCCTGATCTGACGGCTAAAAACAGCGGTTACGCGAGACATATGAGATCGGGACACGATCGATGCTGTCCCCACTTTTCGCACTGCGCGACACGTGTGTCAACAGATGGTGAGCGCACGTCGGCTCTGCCGAAAAAACGCCAGTGCTTACCTCACTACTGTCCTGAGGTAAAATCATTCTGGTTGGTGCAGAGTGTCAAAAACTTGTCATTTTATTCAATGCCTAGGTACAATACACTGTGGCGAAATACGCCGTACATGGCCAATGCGAGTCTGTGTACTTCGAGGTATACTAAGTTGAAAGCATCAACCATTGCTGATTCTCAGAAACTCAAAATGCGCCTACAAGCCTTGAAAACCGGCGCTGCGCCACCTCAACTCGACGCCACTCCCTGGCCTCTTGCCTACCGCGAGCCTGCAGCGACTGCAGCGCCACCTCGCTTGGTTGCAAACATGGAGGAGGTCTATACACTGCTGGTAGTGCTATGCGCAAAAATGCGCCATTGTAACTCTAAAAACATATTAAAAAAAAAACTTGCTTGTAGTCTTAAGTAAAACGCCCTGTATATTTGGCCTATATTTATCAACGTCGCCTAATACCCCCCCCCCCCTCCCGTTTTAATAGGATAGATGGGCGCTATCTTGAGACAGTCAGGAAGTGTTCCAGTTTCATACTGTAATGATTATTTCAACTTTGATGCGGGATATTACTGACACATATTTAATATTGCTTTCGTTTCATCAAATCTGATGCAACATTTTTAAATCTTATTAACCAGCTCTTTAACTCCGTCAGAATTTACCGGTGCAAAACAACGGAGTTAACTAACTTCACGTGATTATCAACTAAGTTTCGTTCCCGCTCATAATTTTCCTTACCATATACGCCGCTAATAGAAAAACAGGTATTTAGGACAGGAACTGCTTTTGAGTGTGGAATATAATCATACCTGTGAGTACGACTATATTTAAACATTAACTTTCTTCACTGTGTCCTCTTACCAAACTCTTCCCGGCGAATAAGATGTCTTACAATCAATCCTGTAAGGTTTTTTTCTCTTTCAGTCCATATTTTCCTCGAATACTTTCCAATTTTGGCAGTTCATAATATTCTGTGTCTGCCTTGTAATTTCGCAATTAAGAAGATATTGTAGCGTGCAACGCGAAATAGAACACCGGAGCTGAGACGACAAAACTGCGGCAGTCCCTCAGTGGCCCGAGCGCGCGCACGAGAGACAACTAACTTCTTCCTCTTCAAGTGCATGCATTACTTCGGTCTCGTCGAATGCATGTATCACTGCCCCCCTCTTCTGCAGCATCGACACGATGCGGCTAGGAGAGAAAAGTCAGCGAAAGGGTAGAGCACAGCTGCAGTGGACCGCAGTTCAGTCAGGTAGCCGGTCGTGGTAAGGCTTCATGCGAACAACGTGTACGAGTTCAGTTCGGTGCGACCGGCGCGATGAACATGCTGTCGGGGCGGGAGAAACTGCATAAGTCACATCACTTATGCGGCGCACTACTTCGTAAGGGCCGAAGTATCGGCGCAGCAGCTTTTCAGAGAGCCCGCGGCGACGAACAGGGATCCAAATCCACACAAGGTCTCCGGGCGCATAACTGACGAAACGGCGCCCACAGTTGTACCTAGCGGCGTCAGTCTCCTGTTGACGGTGGATTCGCAGGCGGGCCAGTTGACGCGCTTCCTCAGCACGTTGAACGAAGGTATCTACATCGAGGTCAGCGTCAGAGTCGCAGTAAGGGTCGACGGGCAACATAGCATCCAACGGAGTGGTCACTTGGCGACCGAAGACAAGCTGAAAGGGGGTCAGTCGGGTTGTTTCCTGCAGGGCGGTGTTGTACGCAAACGTTACGTACGGCAGAATGGTGTCCCAAGTTCGATGCTCGACGTCAACGTACATTGATAGCATGTCGGCTAGTGTGCGGTTAAGGCGCTCTACCAACCCGTTTGTCTGCGGGTGATACGCCGTAGCACGTCGATGGCTCGTGTGCATCAGAGTCATCACGGACTGGGTTAAGCGGGCCGTGAAAGCAGTTCCGCGGTCAGTAACAACAACGGCGGGTGCTCCATGACGCAAGACAATGTTGTGGACGAAGAACTGCGCCACTTCAGCAGCAGTGCCTTTGGCAAGAGAAGTGGTCTCAGCGTACCGTGTGAGGTAGTCAGTCGCAACGACTATCCAACGCTTTCCAGACGAAGACTTCGGAAATGGACCAAGGAGGTCCATGCCCACTTGTTGGAAAGGGGTCTTCGGTGGATCGACTGGGTGAAGAAATCCGACCGGTTTCAATGGAGGAGTCTTCCGACGTTGGCATTCACGGCATGTTTTGACGTAGGCCCGGACCGATGGGAGTAACCTGGGCCAATAATACTTTTGTCTAATCCGCGCGAGTGTACGGCTGACTCCAAGGTGGCCGGCGGATGGTGCATCATGACAGGCACTCAAGATCTCAGACCACAGCTGTGGTGGTACGACATGTAGGAACACTTCTTCGCTGTTGGCAAAGTTCCGCTTGTAGAGAACACCAGACCGTAAAGTGAAGGTGTGAAGCCCTCGAAGAAAAACACGCGGAATGGGAGCCTCACTGCCTTCGAGGTAATCGATGAGCGGCGCCAACTCCGTGTCCGCCCTCTGAAGATGCGCCATTTGGGTGGTACTAACAGAGCCCAGGAAAGGAAAATCATCGGTGGTTTCTTCGGTATTGATTGGGATCGGCGAGCGCGACAGACAGTCCGCATCCTGATGCTTACGGCCAGACTTGTAAACTACTGTTAAGTCGTACTGTTAAGGAAAGCTACACAGCTTTCTCAGAACCTTCGTAGTTAAAGAAAAATTCGTAGTTAAAGAAAAATTCGTACCAGGACGAATTTTTCTTTAACTACGAAGTTTCTGAGAAAGCTGTGTAGCTTTCCTTTGTAGCCGTATGGCTGCGCTCGGGTGGACGTCAATGAGTAATTACTCCCTTATTACAAATCTACTCCACCTTGGGGGATTCCCCTAAACATTTGGTCAATACTGTTCCCACTTCGAGTTACTTATCAATTCGCTCTCGCCCTACCATAAGCTTGCCGTCCCGGTTAGCTCAATTGGTAGAGCGACTGCTCCGGTGTAGCGGTGGTCCCGGGTTCGAACCCCGGACCAGGACGAATTTTTCTTTAACTACGAAGTTTCTGAGAAAGCTGTATAGCTTTCCCTTGTAGCCGTACGGCTGCGCTCGGGTGGACGTCAATGAGTAATTACCCCCTTATTAGCGCTCGTGTGTGTGTCGTTTCTTCGTGTGTCCGTGTTTCTTCGCGCTGTTCTTTCTTTTAACCACTTTAATATTATGGCACTATCATAAATAACAAAGCATAACCACGACAAACAATGACAAACCAATAAAAACAGTGCGAAACAATGGCCGTAGAGAGCTAGTGCACCTAGTTCATATTTGGTCTAACCATACAAATCGACGGTCATTTTCTATTGTGCGCGATGGCCAGGGCTATCTCCTCTGTTGTTTGTGTCATTCTTGTCATAATCGACGCCGTGGTGATTAGTCTGTGCTCCCATTAATTATTCTAACTCTAGAACACGCCAATGAACAGCACCCTATTGATCGGGCACCCTGCTGCCCCGAAAGCAGATACAGCTTACAGAAACACAAACAGACGTGGACAACCACCTTCTCCACCTTTGGGAGGCCCGTCGCAGCCTCACGAAGCGATGGAAGAAACAGAAACATAACAGACGCCTAAAGAACCGCATCCTCGAACTCACACAACAGGCAGCGGAATATGCTACTCAGCTAGCCGACACTAACTGGGTGGACCGGTGCAACGCGGCTGCTCGCCAGATGTCTGGCCGCAACACGTGGCGCCTGTTCCGCGCTCTCATCGATCCAATACAAACACGCACGGAAACCCAACGCCAATTACATAGGGCCTTGCACAACTTTACAGGAACGACAAAACAACTAGCGCACACGCTCAGGGATCGCTACCTGTGCACCACTAAGGACCCCCGGCAGGCGGCGTACTCGTATGCAGGCGAAGAGAACACGGAGCTGGACAAGCCGTTCCAGCTCCACGACCTCCGGGCGGCCTTGAGCAAAATGAAGCGGGGCACTGCACCCGGGCGCGACAAGGTTACGGTCAAGCTCTTGGCCAACCTTCCCGACGCAGCCTACGCCGCGCTCCTCAAATACATCAATAGCATTTGGGACGGAGAGACTCCTCTCCCTCTCGATTGGAAATCGGCTCTCGTGACCTTTATTCCGAAAGCCGGCAAACCTATTGATGTGGAGAACCTTCGCCCCATCTCCCTCACGTCTTGTGTCGGCAAGCTGATGGAGACGATGGTGCGCGACAGACTCTCCGATTTTCTAGAAACACAACACACTTTCGCGGACACCATGTTCGGTTTTCGCCCTCACAAGTCTGCACAGGATATACTTCTGCAGCTTCACCACGACATCTTAGATCCTGTCGAATGTCCCCACAACGACAAGGTGGTCCTGGCCTTGGATCTTAAAGGCGCATTCGACAACGTCAAACACGAAGTAATCCTGGACCACCTCAGTAACACCAACTGTGGCCACAAAACATTCAACTACATAAAACAATTTCTTACAGACCGTCAAGCCTACATACGCATTCAAGATGCGGAACACGGGCCATACACCATCGGCTCGAGGGGAACACCTCAAGGCGCGGTCCTGTCTCCCCTCCTCTTCAATTTGGCAATGCTTCATCTTCCCTCCAAATTGTCCTCTTTGCCCGGGATACATCACGCTCTTTATGCGGATGACATTACAATCTGGGCCACGCAAGGTAACCTGGGCCACATGGAATCCTGCCTGCAAGCAGCGGCGACCCTAGTCGACGACTACGCGGCCTACTGCGGACTCCAGTGCGCCCCGTCTAAATCAGAATTTGTGCACATACGTCCCTCCCCTCGGGACACAACTCCGCTTTGCATCAGTCTCCCCTCGGGACCGATCCGGGAGTCCAAGGAGATCCGCGTCCTTGGTCTCTTCATACACCACCAACGCAGAGTCGACACCACCCTAGCCAAACTTCGCACGGTGGGAGACCAGGTGGGCCGCATGGTCCGCCGGGTCTCCAACAAGCGGGGCGGATTACGAAGCAAGGATGCACTGCGGCTTGCCCATGCTTTCGTAACGAGTAGAATCCTCTACTCAACCCCCTACTTGCACCTGCGCAAACATGATGATGACCAACTGGAGGTCATCCACCGGAAAGTCATCAAGCGGGCTCTCGACCTCCCGGTCACCACGTCCAACCAGCGACTTCTGGCCTTGGGCGTGGTGAACACATTTCGGGAGCTTCGAGAGGCCCACTTAGTCAACCAATACACGCGTCTTGCACAGACCACGTCCGGTCGCCGCCTCTTGGACCGGCTACACATCAAACATGACTACCATATTGAGGAAAGGGAGAGAGTGCCAGCACCCTGGAGACGCGCCCTCCGGGTCCGACCCCTTCCCCGCAACATGTCCAGAGAAGACCATAGCGGTCGTCGCCAGGCGCGCGCGGAAGCGTTGGCGCGATACTATGGTAACCAACAACATGTGTATTACGTGGACGTTGCCGGCCCACACCACGGGGTGTGGTACACGGCCGCAGTCGTACACATAACAAACACAGTCAACGGGCTCACTTTCAAAGCCTACAGCGCAACACACGCGGAGGAGATTGCCATTGCTCTTGCTCTCACTACTCCCAAGTCGAAACACATCATCACCGACTCGCGAGGGGCCTGTCGGAACTACGAGTTGGGCTGGGCTCCCCCGCTTGCCTGGCGCATACTGGAATATAGCTGTCGATCTGAAGATCCAACTCCACGCAACCTGATTTGGGCCCCCGGTCACCAGGGACTCCAGGGAAACGAACAGGCCGATCAGGCCGCCCGCGCACTCTCTCCCCGGGCTATCTCCCTGTCCTTGGAAGGGTACTCCCAATCAGACAATCTGGCCATTACATTCAAACAAATCACCGATTACTACAAGGAGGAGCACCGGCGCTACCCGGCCCCTTGTAAGGGTCTGGATCGCGCTGACGAGCGCCTCCTCATCAAAATTCTTACTAACACTGTACTGTGCCCGGCGGTGCTTAAACATTTCAATACATCCTTTGATGGCGCGTGCCAGTTCTGTGGGGAGGTGGCTGACACCTTCCACATGGTTTGGGCGTGTCAGTCAAACCCATCTATCCCCCCCAACCCCAACCCCACCAGAGAGGACTGGGAGGCGGCCCTGCTCGGCTGTCAGGACCTAAAGACCCAAAAGGCCTTGGTTCACCGGACGCGGGCGGCGTTGCTTGCCAATGGGGCCCCGGAATAGGGGCTCCACCTAGTATTGTTAGGGGAAAGGGCCAATAGGGCCTACCCCAATCACCTCTCTGTAAATATTTATTGCATTATAAATGTTTTTCACCACCACCCGAAAGCAGCTCGTGTGCGCGGCGTTCAGCAAAGAGCCCGAAAGAGTGTTGTTCTCGTCATGCCTAGTTTTGTGTCGAGAGTGAATAGCCACGTGAAATATGAAGTGAAAACTGAAACTAAAGGCTTCCTTCAAAAGAAACTGGGGAAGGAATGTGCCCCAGGTTTTTTTTTGTTTGTTTCATGTCTTCAAATATTGCACTTGCTTCCGCCTTCTGTGCTGCTCACACCTTTCTGTTACCTTTTTTTACTTTCCCTTTCCGCGGTATTTCAGTGGCTTTGGCTCGAGACTGCTCACCCCAAGGTCGCAGATCGAATTTTGCTGCGTTTCGATTTTGACGAAATACGAAGCCGCATTCGTATACCGTTGTCGTACACATTGCCGTTCGCTAGCCGCTTCTGCCATACGGTCATAATTACCGTATATTGCGTATTTACCGTACAGATATATATAAAGAAAGTATGTTAATCCGGAGCCCTTCAATACGGCGCTGCCCGTAGAGCCTCGGGACGTCGACCTCACAACCCACTAACACTCCATGCGCATCGACAGGGCACATAACCCAATTGCATGGCGGCCTGGGGTAGTCTATAAATCTGCAGAGCCGCGCTGTTACCGCGTGTGTACGACACAAGGCCAGTTCATATATGTGGAATGGCATCTGCAACCTTGGCAGTTGTACGCGCTGCCAATTTACTCGGCAACGGCCGAGTAAGTGCACTTATATTGAGGGTCCGCCGGTGCGCTCTATGTTGCTGCTGGCGATGGATCATTAGTATTATTTTCTAATCACTACTGCAGCGCCCGATACTGCACCGATACTTTTCAATTTCAATTTCATTTATTTTCCAGAAAATTCTGGCGGCTGCCTGGACTAAAAGCTGTAGGTATGCAGCTTGACGAGGCCCAGGCAGCCGTTACAAGGCATAGGAGCAGACTTTGTTGAGAACATTTACATACACACAAAAAATAAAATAAAAACGAACACATAGTCAGGTAACAGTTTTCACAAAACAGGACATCCAGAAAGCACAAAATCATCAATAAATTACAAAAGGGAAATACAGAAAACATATTTACATAAGATACAAGGGAGCAGCTGTACTTTGGCGCGAATTATACGTCAGGAATTATTTTTTGAAGAAATAATTCACGCAATGCTTTCTTAGTAGGGTTATTTATGTCTTTATATCTATTTAAAATTACTGGAAGATTGTGCTGTAATGCTTGGAACTTATAGTCAGTGCGAAAATGGGGAACAAACCAAGTGTCTGTGTTGCGAGTATTAACTGTGTGATCGTTCTGTTTCAATAGCGCAGTGCCTTCAATCATAGACCTAAAGGATGACGACAGATGAAATGAAAGCAATATTCGGAATTCATACATAATTTGAATTTTTAACACACTGAATGTTTCAAAAGCTTGCCGTGTGTGGCTTAGGTAATCAAGATTAGCAATGTGACGTATAGCTTTCTTTTGCAGAAGGTAAATTTTTTCTAGGTTGGCCTTAGTTGTTGTCAACCAGACTAATGAGCAATAGCTTATTTGTGAGGCAAATAATGCATTATATATTTGTAGCTTTATTTTACCATGAAGGAACGCGCGGTAACGAGCAATTGCACCTGTTACCAACGAGAGGTTTTTTATTATCTTCTCAACAACTTCACCTGCATTAAGCGATTCCTGCAACCTGCGTAGATTTCCGTAGACAGCACACACGCCTGCAAACGAACGCGTCATTTGAGGGAAGTCCGCGAGACAAAAAGCTTGACGCTTTCCCTTCCCCGCCTCTAGGCAACCACGGCGCCCCTCCGGTCATCGCTAAAAGTGGCCACCACTGAACGTAATAGGCGCACTGTGCAGCGCCGGGTATGATGATGTCACCTTTGGGATATTTTGGGGAGGGGATGTTGGACGCCTGCTATGTTGCCCACAATTGTGGGAGGACTCATGGTGTCCAAATGAAGGGGATAGGGGACGTGAAGGGGAGTTCGCCCTTACAAAAAAAGTTTTGGACAGTCTATACAGTGTCTATAGACTCCTGTCTAAAAAGTCTATAGACGGTCTATAGACAAAAGTGTATAGGCAATACAAATTCTATAGACAGTCTATAGACAATCTATAGATTTATGGCCATACTCTTTTAGTAGAATTTTGTCTATAGACAGTCTATGGACTATGAATAGACAAAAAGCGATATCTATAGGAAGTCAATAGAGTCAATAAGAAGTCTATAGACTGTCTATAGACCATTTCTGTAAGGGATCGTCGTCGCCGTCGTCGCTGCGCTCTCGGAATCCTGGCGACGTGGAGGGCAGCTGGTTCTCCACGATCAGCAGGCAGCAGGTCCACGACAGCAGCAACATCAGCTTCAGCAAGACGAGGATGAACCGCGGCACGGTGGGATATCGGGGGCTTGCTGGAGACAAGCAGGCTGGACTTCGACCAGCTGCAAGGCTAGCCAGGGGCATAGCGAGGACTGCAGGGCAGCGATGACTGTCTGCAGGTAGTAGCCGCACCGAGGGAATTGCGCGGCAGCTACAGGGGACCGCAGGCAACTGGTGCAGGGCACCAGCGCGGCGGGCACGCTGGTTGCCACACGTGCGCGCGGCAAGGACTTGGGGCGGCAGGCACCACAAAGTTGTCAGGAACACAGGATGCGATCCTGGCAGGGCGCTGGATTCTGCAGCAGGGCAGCAACGTGGCGGATCCGCTAGAGACCCCCACGGAAGCTGCGCCACGGAAGGAGGGGCTTAAATGTCGCCAATTTTTTTCTGGGTCATTTCATCGCACAACACACAGGCCTCTTTTGCGTCGCCTACTTTGACAAATGACCGCCGAGGCCAGAATTTTATCCCGCACCCTCGGTCTCGGAACCCAAACACCGTAACCACTGAGCTATCGCGGCGGGTTTCTACTTGCGGTTTGGTGTACTGGCGCCATCTCCTTCAGCAGCAGAACTGCTGGAAGAGACTACTGCAGAATGCATGCGCCTTTGCTTATCACCATCAGCACCCAAGCAGCTAAGTGCGTCACTGCAGGACAAAGGTATCTGCCATATCTCCATTTACCTCTGCCCTGTGCCAGCTGCAGCCATCTTACCCCTGCACTTTTATCTTGTCTATTGCGGGCGTGAGTCAGTCGCACCTCAGTAGGGACTTTTTGAATAGGGTGGCGCTATCGGTTAGGGCATCGGGGAATGGGGGGGGGGGGGGGGGGGGGGGCAGTGCACAGGAGAAATACGATAACCGGAGGGAGGGGCGCTATTATCCTGCGCACTGAAACCCCTTTTTCACCACAATAAAACTAGGACAGCGCTTATCATAACGACACGATAAGCTAGGAATTTTTAAAAAAAGATATCTGAGATGTTCGCGCGCGCAAAACCTGGGTCATTTGGAATCAGCTCGCTCTGAATTCAGAGGCCAGAGATAATGTTTAACCAGAGAAATACGTTAATCACCAACGGAAATTGGGGGCACGCTTACGCATCGGGATACCCGTCTAGAAGCCGTCCTCATTTCCCTCCTGGGGTCTCACCAGGATATAAAAGAGGACATAAGTGGAATTCCTGGCGTCTAACGACGACGAGCTGTGCAGCGCTGCAGTCTGCATCCATCGGTCTCAACCTCCGGCTCCTTCAAGAGGCACCGTTCGTCCAGGGGAATCGTATAGACACCCGAGACGGTAAGTCATCGAACAACCTTCCTGAAAACTTTCAAACGCGAAACACATAGACTACACTTCAGCGTACAGCCTTTGTCATAAATATAGCACGAAAGAGCATTTGCTTCCTATAGTCGTGTAGCGGGGCTCTCAACACATTGGGCAGTCGCAAGCTTATTGATAAAGTTGAGGACGCGAGTCCCTTTCGCCTTTGGGAGGGTATATTTATAGGGGTTGGCCTTCTCGGTTTTTATTTTTCGAAAATTAGGGGGGCTTTTTTCGGCGTTTGTTTCAGAATGCAATTTCCGTTTCTTTTCGACGAATTTTTTTTTGGCCAAATTAATTACTGATTTTTTCGATGATTTAATGCGGCAATTCTCGTTGGTCAAAAGCCACTTAGAGTCTATGTCGGCACTTTTCGGAGTGAACAGTTCGTTTGCCAGTAATTAACATATTTTACCACTAATTTTGTGCCGCCGCGGTGGCTCAGTGGTTGTGGCGCTCGGCTGCTGACCCGAAAGACGCGGGTTCGATCCCGGCCGCGGCGGTCGAATTTCGATGGAGATGAAATTCTACAGGCCCGTGTACTGTGCGATGTCAGTGCATGTTAAAGAGCCCCAGGTGGTCGAACTTTTCGGAGCCCTTCCCTACGGTGTCCCTCATAGCCAGATATTTGCTTTGAGACGTTAAACCACATAAACCAAACCGTAAATAAACTATTTTGCACTTGCAGGTGTTGTTGCAGAAGAAATTGTTTCCTTTTCGTGGTTTTATGGTTTTTAACGTATCAAAGCTACTGAGTCTATGAAAGACGTCGTAGTGGACGGCTCCGGATAATTTCGACAACCTGAGGTTCTTTAACGCGCACTGACATCGCACAGTACATGGGCCTCTAGCATTTGGCCTCCATCGAAGTGCAACTGGCGCGGCCGGAACCGAACCCGCGTCGTTCGGGTCAGCAGCCGAGTACCATGCATAACCACCGATCCACCGCGGCGGCTGTAATTGCTTTCATTAATAACAGTTTAATGAGACGGCCAGCAGGAAAGAACGCAAGTGGAAGTTTACTTCAAAAAACTAGGTTGGCAAGTTTCCTTTGGGTTGTCGCGCTGGGTTGAGCGAGAGGGCGGGGCATCACTTGGTCTGAGTGTTGATGGCAGAGATGGCTCAGTCGTCGCGGTAGCCCGAACATAATAGTTTTCATGTCGACCACGTACGGTTTTGAGTCATTATCCTACATGCAGTTACTAAACCTACTTAGCCGACTAACTGTTCTAAGCGGGTGATGATAAAGTGAACGAACAGTGCTCAGATAGCAAATATAAATGGAAAGGCGGGCTAGTTGGTGTTTCGTACTTCAGCCTGTATTGTAACCGCGCGATCGACAAGCGACGAAGGAGTCTGTTTCTTCGTCCCTAGTCGTTCGCGCGGTTACAATACGCATTGAAGTACGTACTTAGAGAGCAGACAACGAGTTAGTGGTGCTTCCCGGTCTTCAGGGGCGTGTAAACAAGCGGAAAAATGCTTTAAATTGCACAACTGCGCGGCTTTTCCCGACAATACCACTGTCTATCACGGCCCAGGCTTCCCTACTTGGTTAATCAATTTTTACATAGTGTAACTCACACTCAGGAGCCAGCTAGCTATGCCTTGCACGCCAAGAATACTCACCTTTTTCGTTAAAACCGAATTTCGAAAACTAAATTCCGCTTACTTCTATGAATTTTTTTTTTCTATTTAAACCGAAAAGTACAATCTTTGTAGTATATATCATCTCTGAGCATGCGAAACGAACCACGGAGGAGGACTCACGAGTAAATCTACAGGGCCCTATTTTATATTTTTGACAAAGGCTGAACGTATTTATTGCCTCAGCGGAGCAAGGAAAAGCGTGGCATATACTCAGACACTACGAGAGCAGGAGTGCTTCATTTCATTACGTTATTTGTGCGCAAGTTGTCATTACACATATGTTGAAGGTCTTCACGCTGAAGGTGTTCAGTTTGTGTCTTGATATTTATATTTCTCTTATACGAGCAAATAACGATTACTCCGCAGTTCCCGATTACGGAGTTCGGGAAAAGATCAGAAAAGCGGTTGTCGCCAGTCACAGTTGCATTAAAAAACTTATTACACTTCGTTATTGTGCATTTCGAGACAACTGCAAACTGTTACGGCATAGTGCGATCTGCTTCAAAAAGTGAACGAGATTCCCTCGCATGTGTGCTGCTCTGAGTCAGACCTCCTCGTATCAGACATCCGGCCTTCCTGTCGTTTAAATGAGTGTAAATATCTTGATGGTATTCATACTTCAGAGCTGAAACGCAGCCTTTTTCTCTGGCTCAGCAACTTTATTTTCTTATAACCAGCAAAAGCATTAAAAAACAGTTTCCTCCTGTTAAGTGTAAAGCGTAAAGGCTGGTTCACATTCCAGCGACTGAGCGATTGAGCGGCGCGTCGCAGCGAAAATTCCCAACTCATTGGAAGCCTCGCCGCTCGTCGCAGCGACGACTCAGGCTATTCCGCCGCGGAGGCAGGATTCGCTAGCATTTTCGCTTCCAAGGAAAACGCGCTCAACTTTGTGTTAACTAAAACACATTTGAAGATTATTTTAGGCATACTTCTTCTAGGTAAGCGCGTAGCCACGAATTCAGTCCACAGCTGTCGTTACCCGGGTCCTCTGTGTAGTGAAGGCGCACTTTTGCCTCCTTGAAAGCTCAGTGCCCCCGCTTTGCGTAATTCGTTACAGATTTTGAAATGACGCCAAACCTTACAAGTACACAGCAGAAGAAGCGGCGTAAGAAAGGAAAATTTTATATGTTCCTGCATAAATTCGCCATTAACCGGCAAAATCTGCAGTGTAGCGGTTAGAACCCGACCACGGCGGCCGCGTTTCGATGCAGGCGAAATGCAAAAGGCGCCCATGAGCTGTGCGATGTCAGTGGTCAGAATTATCCCGGAGCTCTCCACTACGGCACCTGTTTTTTTTTTCTTTCTTATTGCACTCCCATATCCCTCGCTTCCCTAATGACGCGGTTGAGCTGTCCACCGAGCAGCGAGACAATTATGGCGCCATTTTCTTTCCTCAAAAACCACTAATCTGTTATTCTTTCGGTTAATGAGGTCACAAAAAAAATTATTGAATCGCTTCATTACGTCATCTGATTACTAGAATGCGACATCGCTAGAACCGCTGCTGTAGAGGTACTTGGGAGCGAGTCTGCTCTCCCCCTCGTCTGTAGAGCAGCTTACAGTAGGTTGTTGATCCGTGCCCACTGGAACTGTTCGAAGCATGTCTAAACTCAACGAAGAGTAGCCGCACACTGACGCGGGGGCCGCGGAGGACATGTTCCAACCTGCTTGTTTCGTCCTTTCCCGATTGAGCACTACCGCTTTTTTTTATTTTTGAATGTTCCCGCAGTTGGTCGCGTAACCTTGTGATGTCACCGCTCTCGCGCCCATTCAGCGACTTTTGAGACTAACGTAGGACGCGAAACCGCATGATGTGAAGTATAATCTGTCCCATTAAAGATTACCGGGGCATCTAATTCCATTATCTGTTGACAAATCGATAGTATTAGAAGCTGCTAATGCCGTTAACGGAAGTCACGTCACTTCTGCCCTGACGACATCCCTATCTGTAAGGCAAATGGGAATACTATAGGGTCTAGTGACGTCATCTCCCTGTACCCAATGTGAATGCGCCGGTCAGGGCCATCACTTCCCTACAGCCAAGGGGCGAATTTTATGACCGACGACGCATTTGGGCCCTGTGGTGCTTCTAAAGCTACCGCAATAAAAACGAAAATAAGGTAAAGCATTGTGTTTCAGGAAGTTTCATGCCAACACCAACGTTTCCTTGCTGCAGGCTATGGCTCCAAAGGACTTGGGTCTGTGGATACACGCGAAATTCGTGAACCAGCTGTGCCCGAAGATCTGCGGCTCGGTGCTGTTCAGCTCGGCGAACGAAGCATACGCCCGGCTGCAAGAGACCAAGATGATACTGCGGAGCAGCGGAGCCGACATCAGCGCGCCATGCGCTCGAGGCAGCCGTCACGCCTGTGAACTGCCTCGACAGCTCAAACAATGGAACCGTGTACTGGCCGCAATCAACATTCAGCTGAGGGAACGGGACGCCCCTGGCGAGCTGGAGGTCTTCTGTTGTCTCGTGCCCGGTGACATGCGGGAGCGCGCATGCCGCCTCCAGCGCGCCATCCTTCTCTTGCACTGGCTACTCATCTCACACTCCTGCGTGACCGCCCTTCGAGTGGACGAATGGGGCGTGTTCCAGCGTCCAGAGTACTTTGACCTTCTCTGCGACGGCCTGCGCGAGTCCCGTCGCCTGAAGAGTCTCAAGTTGTGCGTAGAACATCCAATCTTCAGCGTGCACGAACGGCTGCTGGCTGCGATGTGCAACCTGCACCACCTGGAAGAGTTCGTCTGTCACACCCTGCACGTAGACGACGATTCCGATAACATGGCCCTTCTCCGCAATGTTGTAGCGAGAAACGGCAAGTTGGGTCGGCTTGCGGTTGAAAGATTTGTCGGCAAGTCACCGGGCATGTCGGACATCGCGCAAGCGCTTGCAACGAATGCAACCATCACCGAGCTCAGCATTGACCTGAGCTGCCTGAGAGCGGACGAAAAAAACCTTTTCTCGCAGGCACTCAAAGAAAACATCTCACTCCAGTCGCTGCGCCTGGTCGGATCACGCCGTAAGCATACCTTGGGTGTGGCTGCGATTGCAGCAGCAACGAAAGGCTTGACGGCGCTGGTCAGCTTAGAACTATCCCATTTACGCATCACCACTGGTGAGGCCTGGGCATTGGCACTGTCTCTTTCCTGCAGCAGGACAGTGCAGCGGCTGACACTTCAATCGTGCATGCTCTTCTTCACGTACCTGACGAGTGTGCCGAGCACGGGAGACGACTCGTACAAGGGCATTCACTGGCGCATCCAGCCCTTTGTGCACATGCTGCGCGAGGCGTCATCACTGCGGAAGCTTACGATGTCTGTGACTGCATTTCCCAAGCAGGACCAGAGGGCGTTCTTCGAGGCGCTGGCGGCGAGCGGTTTTATGGCAGAGGTGAACATCCATAAGCCCAGCAACTCTTCCTTGCGCGAGCTGTTCCGCCTGATCTGCGAGACCGACACCGGCAGCAGGGTGAAGATCGACACACTTCATATGGACGAGATGAGCCTGGAGAGTGCCTCGAAGGGGTTGCGTATTGGAGACATTCGCGTGGTGGTTGACGAGATAGCACGCACTGGTGAAATTTATAGATGTTTAGCGCAGCTGCCGACGTTCTACACTTTGACATCCCTGTCGGTGGAAGCAGAAGGTGATATTGACGCCGAGTCAGCCCGTTTACTCGCTCATTACCTCCGGAAGACTCAGCTGCTGAGCGATGTTACGCTGAACTTCTCGGCGCTCCGCAACGAGGCACTAGTCTTGCTCGAGGCACTCTCGAATAACACCAGCATCACGACGCTCGATGTGGAAAGCTGGTGCGAGAGTAGGCTCACCGCCCGGATCCTCGCTGACATCGTCTGTTCAAGCAAGAGAATTAGGGCGCTCACCTACCAGTTGACCAGCATCAGACCCTCGCCAGCGTTCTTTTCGGCGCTTGCCAAGCACATTGAGGGCAATTGCACAATCCTTTCGGTGAAGGCTTATCGGTTCAGAGCCTTCGCCGAAGACTGGAACTTGATCCAGGAAGTAGTAGCGCGCAACTGCACTCTACTGGTCCACGCCGCTCAGTGCGTTACCGGCCGCGCGGTGGAAAAAAGCGGAGCAGAGGCTCTCGAGCTGTTGAGGTCGAACCACATGCTCGTCAGCAAGGTCCAGGAAGTGGCTTCAGTGAACGAAAATGAAGCTAAGGAGGCGATCAACAGCAGGCTCGCCGACCTGGACGACTTGGACTTTTTCATGAGCGTCACCGGTGTGGTCAGGGAGAGGGTTGTTTGCCAGGAAAGCGCCGATGGCCGTCCTTGCCTGGACACAATACCCTACGACTGCTGGCGGATCTTGCGACGGTATTTGCGAGTTAGGGACGTGGTAGGCACTGAAATTACGTGCTAGGAATTAGGCCTAGTTTTGCACTACACTAGTCATTATATAGTATAATTTTTCAAGTTAAAGGGACCATGAAAATAATTAAAAGCCGCTTGTAAATGTTAGAAGTTAAGCTCAGAAGCACTGACACCAAGTATGAGTCTTCGGAACTGAGCCGACAATTTATTATGGCTTTTTAAAAAGCGCGTTTTTTAAAATTCGCGGGCCGTTTGGTGTCTTCGTTGGGAGCGATTGTAGGTCTGTTCGATTCAGAACTGGTTCTCTGCACCAATTCTGAAAAAGTTCCGTTGGTGCCGACGCGGTGCAATTCCAGTTTCTTGGTGCCGGTGCAGCGCGTCAGCAGCGCCACAAATCACTGGTGCGGAGATTTTCGTCTGCTATCCGATTCTTGTGCAGGAGTGATCATGGTCCGTTGTGGTGTGTTGTGTTGCGGTGCGTCGCGTCTGTTTTTCGTGCCTCGTGTAGTCATGGACGACGAAATCGGCGAATCCATTTTTATGGAATTTTTGGAGTCGTCAGACAGCGAAGATGAGGAAGCCGACGTGGTGCTTTCTTTTGCAGCAACACAGTTAGTTAGGAAAGACCGCAACAGAATTTCGAACTACTACGAAAGCGTAGTAGCTAGGTATTTCAATTCAAGAGGCTGTTCAGGCTGTCGCAAGAAGCGGGAAAAACTTCCTTTAGTTGCCCATTGATGTTAACAAACAAAACGTCGGCTGCGCGCGTCGTCTGCTTACGCCGTCAAACACGTGCACCACTATCCTGCACCTCCGTCTCTGAGGGTGCCGCGGTTCTTTGCACCGAAGTGGCACCATGACTGCACCAAAATCAATCGCGGACGGTGGTGCAGAGGCCGCTGTGAATCGAGCGCTTTGGTGCAGCGCACCGTGAACCGGTTCCGGCGGTGCAGAGAACCACGGCTGAATCGAATGCAGCTTTTGAAACCAAAACCGGGAAAACAGACGTCACTAGTCCCATGACGTTGGTAGGCCACCACACGCTGTCATTCGCTCGAGCCGCGGCAGCTATGACGTCACGGGCACACTTCCGGTAGCGGTGAAAATCGTCTGCTCGCGCGACAACCTCGGGCAAGCGCGGGCCACGGCATTGCCTTCCCGCATATGTTTTCAATCTACCTCTGCCGCCTCTTTCTGCCGGGAGTTCGAGAGCAAAGAAAGCGCCGAGACCGGAGGGACGCTGCCGACGCACGCTGCTCCTCGGGAGTGCGACAACCGGAAGTCGCAAACCGAACGTCAGCGAATGACGTATTCATGGGCGGAGCCCAGCCCCGGAGCTGTTTTCTTTATTTTTTCTTGGTGCTCCGCGTGTATGAGTTGAGGGGGGAGAGGAGGAGCGTGATTTTTAATCGTCCTTAACTTCGTTCTTATTCATGCTAGCTGGAAAATTCTTTCGCTGGGGTGACGAGTCATGGATTGCCTATCTTTACGTAATCTCAATTAATTTGTTTCATAGTCCCTTTAATTCAGGACTTTGTGTAAAAACTCATGTGCTTATGTATAAAAATGTACAGCAACGCCTTACGAAGAACTCATGTTCTTGCTTGCTCTTTGTTGATTGTAGTGTAATTGTGATTTGTCGCTTTGTAATAAACTGAATAAATTTTTCTTTTCTTGCTTGCTATCTTTGGCACATTACTCTTATAGCTCTGCATTTATAGATATGACCAAATAACTGCTTTTGCGTAACTGGTGTGAGACGTGTTGTCCGTCAAAAAAAAAAAAACGCATTCTGCGCTGTGCTTTACCTGTTTCCCAGTTTTCGTGTAGAAATAAAAAGTGACGTAAAAAGCCTTGCGCCACTTAGTAAATTTGTTAAAGGGTTGAAATCCAGCCTCTGCGACTAAATTCCTTCTCATCTAATCCTGAACATCCTAATGAGTTACTAACACTTTCCAAAAGGATAACCGAAGACGGGAAGATCGATTCATTTTTTTTATATATATGGAGGCCTTTAAAACACCCTTCTCGCTTTTTAGCACGCCTGGTGATGACATTCACCGGCTAAATAGCGCCATCATGAACATCTATATATATTTCTGCTACTATGCCGCATTATATCCTTCAGATATCTTGCCTGAGCACTGCCAAAATCAAACATCTTTAACTGGAAACTGCAGAACTCTATATGATTAGGCTTCACATCCCGGGTCACCGGGGTGTTATTGGTAATGAACTTGCGGAGATTGCAACGGCCTCAGCAGCACATCTCGGACTTTCACGTTACTCTCAGTTTTCTCGCCATTGTGTACGGACCGCCTTTCCAGCTTCTGTCCACAGGAGATGGTTGGCGCAGTGACATTCCGTAGCATTGAACTTTACCTCTGGGTCTCTGATGTCACTCGCATTCTATCTTCTTCTCTTCCCCGAAACCCATGGTTCAGTTCATAACAGGCCACGGTCGTTTCCCTTTTGGTTTTCATCGTTTTGGGCTCCGGCCTAACAATAAATGCCCTTGTGGGCGTGGTTCTGATTCCATATCTAATTATCTTATTAACTGAGCTGTAATGTCACACATTGCTCGCAAAATCCATTGCATGCTGTCCACGCATTATGGCACGAACAATCTGCAACGCCTTCTTAGTAATTCACGTGCATACGCCCTGATTAAATAAATAGTTTCAATGAAGAGTAGCACAATGCCCGACTGTAACTCATGTATACATTTTTTTCTCCATCTCGATCTTCTGCTTTAAAAATCTGCGAGGTTATGGCCATGTCCTGGAGGGCCTACAAACTCAGGTGGGAGTGCGTGACGCCTGTTTTTTTTGTGTAGCCCAATGCCTCACTGCCTATCTCTTTCCACTCCCCCCCCCCCCCCCCCCCCCGGTTCTTTCTTTCCTGCCTGCCTTGCTTCTCCTCCCGCTCTCTTCTGCAAGGAGTAGGAGACTCAAATTTTTTTATTGTTGGCGCCCGGTTCTCGACCGTGACAACGTTATCCCAAATGGGCATTGAAAGTCCCCTCGACGTCCTACGGACGTTCAGGATGTCCGCAGGACGTCCAAGAGAGGTTCAGTGCCCATTGGGATGGCACCTGCTTCCCCCACTGTTCCTCCAAAAAGAGAAGAAAGAGGGATTATACGATGAGAAACAGCCTCGTTGTTGTTGTTATCCTTTGATAAGATGGCACATACCCACAGAAATAGCCTAAGTTTCTTTTTTGTCTGCAAGATTCGGTTCTAGAAAACTTATCTATTCTCATTCGTAATCTAGGGCTGCCCAAGGAAACAACAGAAATGAAGAAAAGGAAGGGACAAGAGGTCATGATAGAATAAGAAAAAAATGCGTCGGTGCACCTTACATCTTACCTTCATCCTTTTCTCAGCGTTTGCTGAACTTTGGCTTCTTTCTTTTTGTGGGAGTCGACGGATCCGCACCACCAGAGTGGCATCGCAAGCGACATAAACGTCCAGCATGTACATTCGACTTGTGCCGCACACTCTGGTGAGCCGAGTGACGTTGCCCCATCCACGCTTGAAATCCGATTATAACACTAGTTGCTATGTTCAAGGAAGACTGACCGGTCATATGAGTAAATTTTTTTTTTCGCGGCCAAATCGCAGATGTGCGCCTTCTTCCGCCTCATTACCAACTGGAGCGAGTGCGCAGCTCACAGGGAGTTTTGTAAGTATTATTTCACCGACGACAGTGTTTCTACCTCAGTTTTTCAATGTTCGGAAGGGAGCGTTGAGACGACAGCAGACCGCGATGCAACTTTCGCCTCGGTCTTTCCCTCAAACGAAACACTGTGATTTCATCCACGATGATGATGGCTTTCTGTGCGAGTGCCTTTGCCGTCCTCGTCCCCTGGGCAACAACCACGCGCTTGCTATACCTGAATTGTTAAGTTTGACGTGGTGTCTGCATGGTGGTAGCAGCTATTCTCGTTATACGTGCCCACTTGTTCGAGGCTTGCATCTGGTTGATTCACTTCGATCTTGCTTCCCGTGCGACTTCGGTTTGTTTCTGCTGGCAGCCCAGACTGAAGCATCACTTCTAAGTTAAGGTTGAAGTGTTCCAACGACGCCTGTCTTCCCGACAGTCTAATGACCTTTTCAGCGTGGAGTCGTACACCACGTTGTGACTGATTCGTAGAAATGCGTAAACCTCACTTCGTCCACGAAATTGAGTTGGGGCAGACATTACCATCAATGATATAGTGGGTCTCCATTCAACAGGAATGGCGGGGTAGATGTGACGTCAGTCTCAGTTCTCGATAGGGGTACACATAGCAGCTGTAGAGCGTTCTCAGCGAATATTGTCGGCAATATCTTTTGATTATTACAGCTCTGCGGATGTCATCTGTGGTTAACCACTCGCAGAGCGCGGGGGAGGCAGCCGCCCACCACTGGCTCAGCCACGAGAGGTTCATACGTGAGTGCAGGCTTATCTTGTGAAGTGTGTCTGAGCACTTGACGTCCAGTTATGAACAGCGGTTAAACTCAAGAACTTATTAGTAATTAAAGTACGAGGACTGCTTAGGTTCACACTCAAGGCGTAGATGTGGGTCTTGCGTTTTCTTCACGAAGTGCTTTACAGGCCACCTGAAACCGAATAAACAGCCGGAAAGAAAAATTACCCTCGCTTGAATTTTGACGACGTGCTTACTGTAAATATACTGACCACTTCGAATATCTCCCGCGGTTTTGTCTTCGTTTACTCCATCTGTGCGCAGTTTCAAATGCGCACGTAGAAAAAGAATCAAATACTATGTCCATATGGCCAGCCTAAGCAAACGGAGAAGTCTTGCGCTCAAGTTACGAGGTTTTTTAAAAACTGGCGCAAAGAATATGCACAATTTCCTCAGCGGCGCCACCGATGATGATGATGATGATGTAGCCTTCCCTTTGTAACGGGCGGGCGCCTACCAAAGGTGCCCTGGCTGGATAGATACACACATAAAAACACCACTATCAAACGCGAAGCGGCAAACACACACGCAAATACCGACGAAACAGTACTGGTCTAATGTCGCACCAGCGTCCACCACTCTGTCAATCGGCGCTTCGTCGCTGCAACTGCCGCATGGTTTGCCGCATCCGTTGTGCAGCCCTCGTTCGAAGAACGGAAACCGAGCGCCTGCGGAAACGTAGCGCCCTCGTGCGGTGGCGTTGGCAGCTTCTCGCAGAGTAGGACGATGTGCTCCGTTGTTTCGTCGTGCTCTCCGCAGGCTTTGCACTGGGTGCATTCGACTGTAGTGTCGAAGCGCTTGCGGTACACAAGCGTTGGCATGGCACCCGCGCGTGCCTCAAACAACAGGCGGCTGCCTACACTGTTGTCGTAGAAGCTCTCAACGCAGATGTCCTGCTTGGCTGCCCGGTACACTTCCAGTGTCGACTTCCCCTCCATGGCAGCTCTCCACGCCTCTCGCTCCTGCGTATGCACTTGGGTATTAACTGCCTTGGCCCATTTCCTCGCGTTGTCGGCTTGTACTTCATTCCTGAAGAAGCCGAACTTGCGACGAAGGTGTTGGAGCCGCTTCACCCATGTAGTCCGCAGGCAGTATTGACTTACATAGTCAAGGACTCTACGCGCCACCATGTTGGAGAAGTAGCGCCATCTAGTTACTAGTCCGGGCATGACTGCCAAACTGGCTTGAGTTGAGGTGGTTATAAGCTTCTGGTGGTATTAGGCTTGCGATTATTCTGCTGGCCATTGCTTCACCTTATGCTGACACTAGGATCTTGATGAAGATCGGGAACTTGTGGCACAGGTTTGGGACCTGGAATCTACGTCCCCACGCACGCAATCCCGCACAACCTTCATCAACTGCCGCTGTCCCCATCTGGGGTCTAGATCAGTCTTGGAGGAATTTTAGAAGGCGAAAAGCCTCCTTCTCATATTGTTATCAGTTATAATATGAATGATCTCTGCGCAGGTAAAGAAAATTTTGAATTGAACCGTGTGGGGCTCCTGCCCTCTTGAGGGAGACGAGTAGGACACACCTCTCCGCGTTCTAATCTAGGAAGCACATAAGATTGTGTTTTTCATCCCCGCGCACACAACATGAACACCACAACGGAGATGATGCCAGGTCTGTCTTACGTATACACACTGGGGTGTGAGCAGACCCTGTGCGAATGCAGTGCAGTAAAGTGGCTTGAGGTCTCTTTGGTCCCTTGGTCACACTCGGCTGGTTGGGTGAACAGGGAACCCCACAGGACCTGGCTGAGTGCCGTTTATTTTTTTCAAGATTGTCTTGACATCTTGAGGGACGTTTTAACGCTGTCGCGTTAAATGGCAACTGCATCACATTTTAAGAATTTCGCGATATTCAAGGATTCAAGTCTATATAGGCTGTAGGTGAAGCATGCCAAGCGTTTTTGCTCCAGCAGTTAGAATAGTAACGTAATCGCCGATTGACTTTTGCGCTTCTGCTCGAAGCACCGGAGGAGAGCGAGGAAGTTCAGTGGGACGCAATGGAAGGTATGATGTCAAGTTACCCCTGCCGTCGGCCACACCTTGCCGAGCTTTGTTAGATGCTGCCAAACAACGCTCGGCGGGCTCCTGTGGTGTTGGTTTTTTTTTTCTTCAGAGCAGGCTTTTATGCGTTGGAAATGTACCGATACCTTCGATGACGTCATCATGCAACCCCTACCTGGTGTTGTGCGCTGCGGAGAAGCTCGAAGGCTTTCCCAATTTTAATCGGCGATTGCGTTACCATTTCAAATGCTAGCCAAAAGGACTTCGCATGCTTTACCTGAAGTTTCACACATTCGACAATTTTAAGCTCATCGATTCCTAAAACCCATGCAGTTGCCCTTTAAAGGCCCCGTCGTCCAGAAAATCCGGTGTCGGCGTTGTGAGAAAAAAATCACGAGCATGGCTCTGGCAGATGGTGCCCAGATAGGAACTAATGAGGCAGGGGGGGTCACCTAGGTCACGTGACCTTGCGGCATCATCACAACCTGCCCACCGGATACTGGGCAAACTACCTACCGGGGCAAGTGGTAGTTAAATTAATGATTGGTCGCTCGGGAAGAGCAGCCAGTGTATCATATCAGTTCCGGTGCATATGTGTTATCACCAGCTCATGTGCAACGTGCTGCACTGCCTCCTCTCTTCTTAACCCTGCCTTCTCTCCCCACGGCCCTATATATGCACGGACCGTAATAAACCTTGCCAGTTGTTGTGCCCTGACTGTGCCGTTCGTCACTCCGGTCAACTTCTCGATACATGGTGTCAGAAGTGGGATAGCCACCCTCGTCCGAGAGCAACGATATTCGCAAATCGAGAAAGAAGCACTTGCCCTTGTCTTTGGTTGTTAAAAATTCCATCATTTTGTTTATGGCCATCCGATATCTTTAGAAAGTGACCACCGGCCGCTGATGGATATCGCTAAGAAAGCGATTGGGGACATGCCGCCTAGAGTGCAGCGTTTCTTTTTGCGGCTTTTGTAATACAACTACGTGTTATCGTATGTTCCTGGCAAACAGATGGAGCTCGCCGATATGTTGTCAAGGTCGCCACTCCCTGCTGATGTCGTCGCTGTGGATACGGATGATGTCGAAGTGCATGCCATCAATGTACTATCGTCAACCGTGAGTGAAAGAACAATGACGCGCCTTGTGCGCGAGACATCGGCGGATCCGTATCTGCAGGGTGCGATACAGAACATTTCGACAGGCGGGCCTATAGACGGGTGTTTTAAGCCTATCGCGCCGGAGCTATCAGTTGTGAACGGCGTACTCATGAAGGGCACCAGGGTCGTAATTCCCACAAGCATGCGTGCCGAGCTATTGCAGCGCATTCATGCAGGGCACCTCGGTATAGCCAAGAGCAAAGCAAGAGCTAGGCAACTGGTTTACTGGCCTGGGATGAACTGTGACATAGAATCATTGAACCAAAAATGCGGAATCTGCAGGAAGTACGCTTACAGTCAGCCAGCAGAACCACTAATGCTTCGTTCAACGCCGAATCAAGCTTGGCAGCGTGTTGGTGCCAGTGTTGCCACGACACATAAAAAAATAGTAGTAGATTTTTTCGCCAAAAATAAGTAGAAATCAGTAGATTTTTAATTTAAATTTTTGTACTCAGTTTATGAGCCCACGAATTCAGCGCTTATATTAGTACTCTGCTGTATTGTAGCTTCTAATAGTACAAAAATTGGCCACGAGATTCTTGGCGATACTTTTGAAAAACCCGGGGATCCAGAGAGCCATTGTCAAGCACGAAGTGAAAAACAGTCAAGCCCTCTGATGGCATATTCAAAGAAGTCAGGTGGTAGTTAGTACCTGAAATCTTTAGAGTATAGTATCTTCCAGACAAGGGTGATTGGGAGATACCTGGGAGAGGCCTCCGTCAGGGCTGGGCAAGATACTTCAAAATAGTATCTTCGATACGATACTCGATACCTTTGAAAATTGTATCTCCGATACAGATACAAGATACAGTACCGAAATCAATTTTCGATACAGATACTCGATACTGTATCTTCGATACTTCGATACATCACTAAAATATCAAATATAATACAGGTTATATTACGACTAACAAAGTTTGCATAACTGAAATCACTGTCTAATAATTCCGGAAATATAATTGGAGAACTTGGGAAATGTACGCGTGGTTTCTGTAACCTTTAGTGTATTTCTATGGAGCACTTTTCCTGAAAGGACTTATAAATGAATCCGACAGCATGGATCTGTTGAAGCTCCGGTGTCTGCGCAGTTGGCCTTGTTAGAACTTTAATTTGGACTAAAGCCATATACCAGGTGTCCCAGCTAAATGTAACCAAGTTTTTAAAAAACACGGGGTGTCCTAGCCGTCTGAAACCAAATGACGGTTGTTTAGAGTCGCGTGACCTAGTCCGCAGTATTTTTTTCATTCTTCAAGGTTGACTAATTAGTTAACCATAATTAACTAACTTTTTATTCATTGACTTCAGGAACAAAGTGTCAATGGAAAAGTTGTCGGAACAAAGTGTCAATGGAAAAGTTGTAGATCGCTTCGAGAAACAGCTTACTGAGACATTTGCAGCAAAGTAATATTTACGTAAAGTAGTTTTTTTACCGCCCTTTAACCATAACCCGCACAATAAGAAAAAGCTTCCACATAACAACTGTGCCACTACAACGTCCCACGGCGGGCCTTAAAGGGCAACTGCAGCACTTTTTTGATATTTTCGCGATACTCAAGGATTCAAATCTGTATAGGCTGTAGGTAAAGCATGCCAAGGGTTCTTGCACTAGCATTTAAAATAGTGACGTAATCGATGATTGCATTTTGCGCTTCTCCTCAAGGCAGCGGAGGAGTGCGGGGAAACTCAGCGTGACGTCACGGAAGGTATGATTTCAAATTACCGCTGTTGTCAGCCACGCCCTGCCCTGACTCGTTAGAGGCTGCCAAACAACTCTCGGCAGGGTTCGCCTTCGGTGGCGTTGGTTTTTTTCTTTCAAAGCAGGCGTTTGTGAGTTGGAAATGTACCGATACCTTCGATGACGTCATCATGCGCCCCCCACTTGGCATTGTGCGCTGCGGAGAAGCTTGAAGGGCGTCCGGGTTTTAATCGGCGATTACTTCCCTATTTCATGTGCTAGACCAAAAAGACTTCGCATGCTTTACCTGGAAGTTTCACCCATTCGACCCTCTTATGCTCGGTGATTTCTAAAACCTATGCAGTTTCCCTTTAAGGAATAAAATCAGTTTTTTCTGAAGTCTTCTCCTCGATGAGACTTCGGGTGCACATTGGGGCAGATAAGTGAGCGAGCAGCTGGTCACGTGATAACTTTCTTTTAAGTCCAATAAATGAAGCTACGTAAATCGTAACTTGACGGAAACAGCACTACTAGCGGTTTTTCGAGGTTATCTAAAACTTTTGCTTTGACACTTTCTTCCTGAAGTTAATAATTAAAAAGGTAGCTAATTAAACTGAACACATTAATTAACTTTTAAGCGCGAAAAAAATACTCAAGACTAGGCCACGTGACTATGAACAACCCTGAGTTGGTTGCACTGCATACTAGGACACTTCGCTTTTTTTAAAAGTTTGGTTACATTTAGCTGGGACACCCGGTATATGTTGAAGTGATCGCTTCCGTAAGCAGCCTAGGGAAAAATAATTTAACCCAAAGTTCCTCATACGAACCAATCTGTGAGCACTTGGCTATATGAATATTGGCTATATGAAACGTTTTCTGTTTTCGGTTCGATACTATAGAGTACTTACCCGATGGCCTGTGCCTTTGATCAAACTAACTGATGCAAGCTCCGTACGCTTGGGAACCGAACAGTTAGTTTGCCAGTACTGCGATAACAAACTTCTGAAGCTGAAACTATTCTTGAATAGCTGGAATTAAAACAACAACAAGTAAAATGGCTGAACGTTTTTATTAGGCTAAAGGTATTCGTTACGTTTACTTGAAGGTCTTAAGTAACAGCATTTGCTCGAACCGCCGGTCCGAAAGAGCCCCGCGATGTGGGCGCGCTATAAGGGAGGCAAATGAAAAAAGCCTCTCTACAGGAGCAGATGAGCACGTCGCAGTATTATACTTGACGAAGGCGCCTCTTATCAGTGGATAAGAATGAAGCATAGCCACATCAACTCGAGGATCTTGTAAATAATTGAGAAACTGAAGCTTCACTAACGCCTTCTGAGAGCTACGGCTGGTTATACCGCTTGTCTCTTCAAATGAAAAGAATGCGTCAGCTGACGCATTTGATGCTGCTGGCGCCGATGATCCCACTGCCTCGCGTGCGGAAGAATGCGCGGCTTGTGTTGTGCTGACATAGTCGACAACAGCTTCTTCTGTAAGCTTCCGAGCATGACGGCGGAAGTCTTCCATTTCTGCTGGCAACCACGGCAACTTGAAATAGGGGTGTAGAACAGCAGCAACTGTTGCCTCTTCTGCACTCGGTTTCATCTTCAAAAGATGGTCAAACCTGCGGGTGAATCCATTCCTAACTCCGAGAAACGCTGATCCAGAAGTGGTAGCTTGGGAGTTAGCTAAAAAGCAGCGAAGGTGCTGCCGCCCGTCTTGTACTACCGCCTGAGCGAGCGCATTTACAGGTTTATTTTGTATCGAGTATCGTAAAATACACGATACACTAAATATGTATTTTCGATACCGATACTCCGATACTCTAGTTTTCAGCACGCGACACCTAATACCGATACACAAAATGTATCGAAAGATAGTATCGAAGATACATGTATCTTCGATACTGCCCATGACTGCCTCCGTGCTGCAGTGAACATAAATATAACCTCGACGGGTGAATCACTAAATTATTAGCACTAACATATCGAGAACTCGAGACAAAGATATTACTTAATGAGCGCGCACGCTGAACTTAATGCGTGACCTGCCACACTCGGTATGTACTGCGCCATTAGTTCTGGTTCGATAGTTTTGGTTTCATTGTTGTGGACTTGTGGCTTCATAGTTGTGTGGTACGGTAGTGCACCCACTTTCACAAATTCACCGCCTCACCTTTTCCCCACTTTGCTCAAAGACAGAGGTAGCGCCACGTTTGAGAGTCTGGAAACGCAAGAATGTATGTTAACCATGGAGGAAGGGAAGAATGATGTTAACCTCGGAGCCCACCGCATTTTTTTTTTCGCTCTCAAGGTGGCATCACATTAATACAAGTTCTGTACTGAAAAAGTCATAGAGTTAATATAACCAACTGGAAAAAGAAGCAGCTTTAGCTTTCGTTTCAGTAGAAAAGCAAGAAAATCAGTAGATTCAAACGCTTTATCACTGAATCAGCAGAAAATTTTAAAAATCAGTAGATCTACTGATAAATCAGCAGCCGTAGCATCACTGGTTGGTGCCGATATATTTCAGTACGGAGGAAAGTACTATTTGTGCGCTTAAGACGCAATGTCAAATTTCCCGGATGTAGAGAAGCTCTCTGATCTGAGTGCGAGCACAGTCATTGAAAAGCTCAGTGCAATGTTTTCAAGATATGGCATCCCAGCTGAACTTTGCACCGATAATGGACCTCAATTTTCTAGCCGCGAGTTTGCAAGTTTTTCGAAACTGTATGACTTTCATCACACTACATCCAGCCCGTATTTTCCGCGCTCAAATGGTCTTGCGAAAAGGGCGTGCAGGTGATCGAAAAGATTCTTAAGAATACAAGCGAAAGAAATGAAGATTTTTGGGTTGGTGTATTAAATTACACAACGAGTCCATTGGAAGACGGCCGGTCGCCTGCAGAGCTGCTTCAAGGAAGGAGTCTTCGCACCCCATTGCCCGACTTCCGCCCGCAGCCGATCATCCAGGTCAGCAAGCACAAGCAGTCGAGCAAGAACAGCCGCAACCTGCCATCCCTTGCAGAAGGTGACGTCGTACGGATAAAAGGGTCCTCTTGGGAAAGAAAAGCCAAAGTGATATCACCTGCCGGTCCACGATCCTATCGCGTTCAAACCGGCGAAAGCATCTTGAGGCGCAACCGGCAGCATTTGCTCGCAACAAGGGAGCGATTCGCTTCATGCTCATCGGACGGCAGTGACTCTGTTGACGACCTACCGACCGGAGCCCAGCATCAGCGTGTCACCTCATCACCCCAGGATCCTACAGCCACTTCTCCGACGGCACAGCCTCCCCTGCCAAGGCGGTCCACGACACCCACAAGGCAACCCATGCGTTTGGGTTATGACAAGAACTTTCAACAGATAACTAACGGCTGATTCTTATTGTTAAAGGGAGGGGGATGTATCATATCAGTGCCGATGCATATTTGTTATCACCAGCTCATGTGCAACGTGCTGCACTGCCTCCTCTCTCCTTAACCCTGCCTTCTCTCCCCACGGCCCTATATATGGACGGACCGTAATAAACCTTGCCAGTTGTTGTTCCCTGACTGGGCCGTTCGTCACTCCGGTCAACTTCTCGATACAGCCAGCAACGCACAAGACCCCCCCCCCCCCCCCCCCCCCTAGAGCACCTGTCGTCGCAGGGCAGTGGCCACTGCGCCAGTAGGGGTAGGAGGACTCCCAGGGATGGTGGAAGCGGTACGTGCTGCCCTTCAGAAGAAGAAAGGGGCGCGAAGGAAGAGAAGAAAGCATACACCTAAGAGGTGGCGGGACGACGAAATTCAAGATGTCATCGCAGCGAGGAAGGAAGCCTGCCGTAACCATAGAAGGGCAGTTAAATCCGAACAACCAGAGCAGACCTGCAGTGACTTATGGGAAATATATAAGGAAAAGAAGCTGATTGCAGCCGAACGGATCCAGCAGAAAATTCGAATGGTGGACAAACGTTTTTTGGAGGACTTAAGGAAGAGTGGCCGAAATGCCCCAAGGAAATTCTGGCGTTTTCTAAGGAGAACATATGGTAGGGCACCGCCACAACCCCAGTTGTTACATCCAGAGACCCACAAATTCCTGTCAGTGCCTGAGGGACTGGCAGTTATGACACAACGGGTCGTGCAACAGTTCACCAAGGGTGAGAAGGGGGATGAGACAATTGGCGAAGACCACAAGACAGGAACTGAAGGAGACTTACGCGAGTGGCTGGGCCCCATTGGGAGGCTGGAATTCAAACGCATTATTGCGGGCATCCAGGGGAATACAGCGGCGGGCTTGGACGATTTCCCTGCGACCCTCCTCAAGAAAATGGGCCCAAAATAGGGTGAAGCGCTGCGAGAGGCCCTCAGTGAGGTCCTCCACTCAGGAGATATACCCAAGGGCTGGCTAGTAGGCCGAATTTTTTTCCTGTACAAAGGAGCTGGGGACCGAATTGACTGTGCTTCCTACAGGCCAATCACGGGGACCCCTGTACTGTATAGGGTTTTTGCCCAAGTCCTGCGTCGTCGGATCCAAGCTTGAGCGGAAAGGTCATTAATCTTGGGTGAGCTGCAGAATTGTTTTCGCACAGGACGTCGACTGGACGACAATCTGTTCGTGCTGACACAATGCATTGAAATTGCAAGGGCACAAGGAAGACCACTATCGGCAGCTTTTCTCGATATAGAGAAGGCGTACGATGGAGTGGACCATGCCAGGCTTTGGCAGATTCTTGTCGAGAGAGGCCTGCCCACGGAGGTAGTCGATAGGGTCAGGGGGTTATACACGGCGGCATCGGTGGTGGTGGAGTGGCAGGGCCTTCAATCGGAACCGATATCCATAGAACGTGGTTTGATCAGGGATTCCCTCTGTCCCCGCTTCTATTCATGCTAATGCTGAGTGACCTGGAGTGCGACCTGGGGACATGCGGAGCAGGTTTCGACCTGTCATACATGGTTGAAGGCGTGGTCCAGTCTCAAAAGCTCCCTGCCCTGCTTTACGCCGACGATATAGTGCTGGTGGCGGACTCAGGGGAGGAGCTCCAAAGGCTCCTAGACGTGTGCAGCTTGCGAGCCAGACAGCTGGGACTCCGTTTCAGCGCTCGCAAGAGCGCAGTAATGACCTGGGGGTACATGTGTACCCTCAGGTCACCTGGGTACATGTGTACCCCCAGGACCTGGGTACATGTGTATTTTTCTCGATTTCTTGGACATGTTACGACTTGTTAATCCTACGTACTTGGCTTCTTTGTCTGCTCATTCATATTTTAGCGCTTTGTGTTATATTGGGATTAGGTTGTATTTTTGTTTTATGAAACCCTCCCTCTATCCATGCCCCAAGTGCCCTTAGGGTCCTTCAGGATATATAAAATATATGATAAATAAAAAAGCAGTGATTGTCCTCAGAATTTCTTTCCGGACATTAGTGTCGAACTCTTAGTGGCACTTATTCCTCTCAGCATAAGAATCATCATCATCATCAGCCTGTCTACGCCCACTGCAGGGTGAAGGCCTCTCCCATGCCTCCCCAATTAACCCTGTCTTTTGACAGCTGCGCCCGCCGTGTCCCCACAAACTTCTTAATCTCACCGCCCACCTAATTCCACACTCCCCCCCCCCCCCCCCCTCCCCCGCGCTGCTACGCTTGCCTTCTCGTGGGGTCCGCTCCGTTACCCTTGAGGACCAGCAGTTATCTTGCCTTCGCATTACATACCCTGCCCAAGCCCATTCCTTCCTCTTGATTTCATCTAGGATGCCATTAAGGCGCGTTTGTTCCCTCACCCACTCTGCCCGCTTCCGGTCTCTTAACGTTACACCTATCATTTTTATTTCCATAACTCGCTGCATTGTCCTTAACTTAAGCTGAACGCCCTTCGTTACCCTCCATGTTTCTTCCCCATAGGTGAGTACCGGTAAGATACAGCCGTTGTATACTTTTCTCTTGAGGGATATTGGTAATGTTCCCTAGCTGCTATTGTTTAACTTTCAGCTATTGTTTAACTTTTAAAACCACCCAGATGACTCAATGTTCAAGGTTTTCGGCTGCTGTATGAGCCCAAGAGTCGCGGGATTGAATCCTAACCTCGGCGGCTGCGCTTCGATGGGTGCCATTTGCGAAAACGTCCGTGGGCTCAGATATCGGCGCGCGTTAAATGCAACTCCCTTTGAAAGAAATCCGGATAGCTCCGCTATATACACACTGTGCCTGCCTAGATAGTTCCTGTTGCGGGCTAATAAAGAAAACAATTATTCAATTTTCCACCCTTCAAACGCCAACCTCGCGCTGCACTCGTCTTAGGTTGCGCCGATATCGCGAATGGCGAGTCACACTCGTCCAGCCTGATGTTGCGTAATGTTGCGTTGCTCTCAGCGCCAAAGCGCCAAAGATTAGTTACGGTCGGCAGTTGCGTTAGTTGCAGTTTTTATCACTGGAGGGTCGCAGTTGTCCATGAAACGCGTCCATGAAATGCGAGATGATAGAGGTAGCTGTACCGCAATACCCTTTCCTTCACACGCGCACAATCCCTGGCTCACCTCATTCACACTACAGATGGCGCAGTTTGGAGAGTTCCACCTTACGAGGCGCCGTACACACACTCCTTATGGCTCAGGACCAAGAGAAAACAATCGATAGCAAGCAGAAGGAAGTAGTTTTTGCATGGCTAAGCGCGAAATATAGTTCAATAGCTCTAGTTACGGTGGGCAATTAATGACCTTACATTCTAAAGGCATTTGGCCTAAACGTTTTTACCTGGAAGACATTTACCATGAAGGCCTTTGACCTAAAGGTATTTTGCCTAAAGACCTTTACCACGAAGGACTTCTCGCTGAAGCTGTTTACCTTGAAGGCCTTCATCCTTGTGTAGCCTTCACCCAGGAGAAAGGAGAGGCATGCCAGGTGTACACACATGGCAGGTTGCCCTTAACCCGGTGGCCCGCTTGCCAAAAAGCAGGCTTCAGACATGTACCGTCTTCGCCAAAAGTAACCGAGCAGCCACGCCGGCGGCCGGAGCGGGCTCGCAGACTAGAGGCGGCGCTGCGGTCTCCACAGCTGGCCGCTGCTCGGCTACTTTTGGCTGAGACGCTACGTGTACCGCCTAAAATCGGAAATAGCGCCTAGAAGTGCTACCGCACTAAAGCTCGCAAGTTCCCTTTCGCTCATTCCCCAAGGAACGAGGTATTGAGCCCTAAAGCTTTTTCTGGAGGCGCCTGTTCGAAAAACTGAATGGCGTGATGATGATCGAGGGTCGTCGGAGGCCAGTACTGCGCATGCGCCGTAACAATGGCAACCGGTTGCCATGGTTGTTAGGCTCCGAGCATGTTATGCTCGGCGGCTAATGTACCTTTCGCTACGTATATCCTGGCCTAGCTGAGCTAAGCCACAGTAAATTTTTCGCTCACAACGCTGGCGACGACGCCGCCGGATTTTCTAGACAACGGGAGGCTTAACGCTGTCTTGTTAAAAATGTTAGGTCACTTTCAACGTGAAAGTGTGCATAAAAAATCACACACACACACAACACAATAGCACACACACACATCCACGCGCGCGCGCACATGGACACACACATACACACTCACATTGAAATACACACGACCTTTGGTAAATATAATTCATATAGAGATCAAAGCTAAGAATGAAACGCGCATACATATCAGAACACATATGTGATTACAGATCTTACAGTCTCCGAACATATATGAATGAAACCTGCACTCACAAATCAGTTTGTAGAGACACTGAAACCAAGACTGAAATGTACACTCCACGAACAATGCACATATGTGAAGAGCAAGGACATACATATCGTGAAATCCAACCCTATTCCCCTGAGATGATGCTGCGCTGTCCAACCTGGGCTGCATCTCCCAGAGGCGGCACATATACTGCCTCCCATCCGTGTTGCAGCACTCCCAACATGCAGTCAACCGTCTGGTGATATTCCATAGGTGCTTTGAGCAATAAATATCGCACAAGATTTTCGAACAGTCGCCGTCAGAATACCACTTCAAAACTCCTCCGCCATTTTTCTCCTGCCTCTTAAGATAGAGTGATAGAGTAACTGTCTATTCGCCAGAAGACTCCACCACGCACACCATATCTACAAATTAATAGCCCGTAATGAAGCACCAAATGGAACCCTTTACGTGCATAGATCAAACAATACTAGCGTGTATAACATATTAAAAGGGTTTCAAATTGGGCTAGTTGGTAGTTGCGAACCAGTGTTTGTGTCGTCCCTGTGTTGTCCCCAGCCATTTCAAAAACGAAATTATGTGCGACCATATAACCGAAGCTCAAATTTAAAAAGTGTTTTTCACCTGAGAGTTGCAGCAATTTTTTTTAAAATAGTCTTTTCATGTTAGAAGAGCGCTTCTTCCGCATATCATTGTCAGCGGTGCAGTGCATTAGAATACGGCTATGACGTGCTAATTAACAAGCCGGTTAACTAAGACTATGTAGTTAAATTTTGAACTACTGCCGTTAGGCTCTTTATTTATGGGAGGCTTGCAGCCCGCCGGAAGTGATGTTCGTATCAGTTTTAAGATTTTCGAAAATGCCATTCTCGTGTGCAGCGCAAGCAATTTTGGTGCCGCGCCCGGCCCAAAGCGAAACCTCGCGACCAGAAAGAGCAGTTACCACGCCTATAGGAGCGCGCGTCACACACCGGTGTGGTGCCACGTGCTCCTTTCGCAACTGAGGAGGGAGCGTGACGTCACGCGGCCAGCGTTCGCAAGCCGAGTGTTTATGAAGCCGTTTTCTCCCTCAGTTTTTCGCTCTCCCAGTCAGTCCATTATGTTTTGATTCTGGTATGTTTTAGTGTGCGCGCATGGGCGGCGTGTGGCGCGGAGCGTCAACAACAAGGAGGTTGTTCTACAGTCTGTCTGCCGCGCTAATCTGCGCATGCGTGCGCGCAGTGGGGCTAGATTTTACCGCACGCTATCACGTGGCGTGATCATGGGGGGACAAACTCTCTTTCTTTTACTATATCTTTACTTGTTAAGACTAGGCTTCAAGGCTGTCGCCGGACGCTCCCTCCTGGCAACAACCGACTAGGAGCGGCGAGCTAGAGGGCAGAGGGCGCTCTGAATTGCTTGCGCTGAAGTGGCGACGGGAATGGCATTTTCGAAAATGTAGAAACTGGTATGGATATTACTTAACGCAGGCTAAAAGCCTCTCAATAACTGAGGGGCCCTAACAGTAATAGTTAAAAGATAACTATCCAGTATAAGTTAAAGAGCCTGATGTTTGCACGTCCTTGCTGTATACTGACGCAATATACACTGCTGGTAATGCTGTGCGCAAAAATGCGCCATTCTAACTCTAAAAACGTATTTTTAAAAAAAAAAACTTGCTGGTAGTCTTAGGTGAAACACCCTGTATATCATGTTTTGCTCCCAAGAGGACCTTCTTCGGTAGGCTTACTTTTTTAGAAACCGAACTGCGTATCACTTATTACTCCACATTTGGTGCATAATTTTCCTGAGTTTACATTTATGGCGCCCAGAGTACAGCAGCCTTAATAGTACCGCGATGTACAGCGCCTCCCTTCGTGTTACGGCTCGTCTAACAAAGAAGTGAAGCACGCGACTGAAGAAAGATGGCGCTTCCTGTCTGAATATACTCTATGGGTGTAGATCATTCTGGAGTCGCTTCATACGGGGCTGTGCCTGACCATAAAGCCTTCGTATTGAGCTTTCGGTGATACGAGGAACACTTGGTAGTGTTGATTTATTTAGTTCCTTTTGTTGCCGCAGCAGCGTGATGAAAAGACAGAAAATAAACCATAGAGCATGAAGCAATTAACTTTATTGAAAAATAGAAAAGTTGTGAGAGACCCTATGCTCAGTGTCTGTCCACTAGGTTCCCGTTCAACCTCATCAATTGTTTTATTTAATTAGACAAAATTAACTAACCTATTTTTTAGCGGCTATAGTTAGCCGGACTGGTACATTTTTGCAGAATTGGCTTCTCGTAATAAACATTTCTGTAATGAGCGGGAAGCGCCGCAAAGAAAACATAAAATGGCTGCGCCGATGAATCAATAAATCAACCGGAAAGACGTATCGACCGCGTATCCTCCTGAGGGTCGACGTGTAAATTTTGTCTGCGATTTAATTTCAAATGCTTAGAATATGATAATCTAGGTTCCGAAACAAGATTGCGATCTTTTGTTGTATTTATCCTGGAGTGTGCCAGGAAATTTCCAGTGTGGAGAAAATTAAGAAATTTCCAAATCCCAGAGGAAAATTACAGCCTTCTTTCCGCTGGGTGCTTATGTGTGTTGGATGCATTGTGTCAAGTGCTAAATAAATTCATAAACGTTCTTGACCTACTGCAGAAACGCATGTGAATCTGGTTTCTTTTGTTTTATTTTTTTGACCCTCACCATGGAGTGGGATCGACCTGATCCCCAACATTTCGAGAGCTCATGAAGAGGAGACAAACGATAAGAGTTCGACCACACTCATTAGACACCACTTTAACCAGAAGAGCAAGGTTTCGGGCTTGTTGGTAACGCATTTAAAGAGAAGAAACAGCGCAAAGAACCACGGGATTACCCACCCTCTCACGTTTACTATTTAAGCGTCTTTCCACCTGAATGAAATTTCAGTTGCGAGTCAGCGGTCATGTGTGTGTCGTTTCTTCGTGTGTCCGTGTTTCTTCGCGCTGTTTCTTCCTTTTAACTACTTTAATATTATGGCACCATCATAAATAACAAAGCATAACCACGATAAACAATGACAAACCAATAAAAACAGTGCGAAACAATGGCCGTAGAGAGCTAGTGCACCTTGTTCATATTTGGTCGAACCATACAAATCGACGGTCATTTTCTATTGTGCGCGATGGTTAGGGCTATCTCCTCTGTTTGTGTCATTCTTGTCATAATCGACGCCGTGGTAATTAGTCTGCGTTCCCATTAATTATTCTAACTCTAGAACGCTCCAGTGAACAGCACCCTATTGATCGGTCACCCTGCTGCCCTGAAAGCAGCTCGTGTGCGCGGCGTTCAGCAAACAGCCCAAAAGAGTGTTGTTCTCGTCATGCCTAGTTTTGTGTCGAGAGTGAATAGCCACGTGAAATATGAAGTGAAAACTGAAATTAAAGGCTTCCTTCGAAAGAAACTAGGGAAGGAATGTGCCCCGAGTTTTTTTTTTTTTTTTCATGTCTTCAAATATTGTACTTGCTTCCGCCTTGTGTGCTGCTCACACCTTTCTGTTAACTTTTTTTCCTTTCCCTTTCCGCGGTATTTCAGTGGCTTTGTCCCGAGACTGCTCACCCCAAGGTCGCAGATCGAATTTTGCTGCGTTTCGATTTTGACGAAATGCAAAGCCGCGTTCGTATACCTTTGTCGAATACAGTGCCGTTCGTATACCGTTGTCGCGCTAGCATATATCCGCTTCTGGCGTACGGTCGTAGTTAGCGTATATTGCGTATTTACCGTACAGATATATAAAAAAGATGCCCAGGCTTAGCTTGGTTAAGCCAAAAATGCGTTGCATATTGCGCGGTCTTTTTGCGCGAGGTATTGCTTGGCGGCACTCGATTTCCTCACCAGCTTTTCCTCCGTGACGTATGGATGGATGGATGGATGGATGGATGGATGGATGGATGGATGGATGGATGGATGGATGGATGGATGGATGGATGGATGGATGGATGGATGGATGGATGGATGGATGGATGGATGGATGGATGGATGGATGGATGGATGGATGGATGGATGGATGGATGGATGGATGGATGGATGGATGGATGGATGGATGGATGGATGGATGGATGGATGGATGGATGGATGGATGGATGGATGGATGGATGGATGGATGGATGGATGGATGGATGGATGGATGGATGGATGGATGGATGGATGGATGGATGGATGGATGGATGGATGGATGGATGGATGGATGGATGGATGGATGGATGGATGGATGGATGGATGGATGGATGGATGGATGGATGGATGGATGGATGGATGGATGGATGGATGGATGGATGGATGGATGGATGGATGGATGGATGGATGGATGGATGGATGGATGGATGGATGGATGGATGGATGGATGGATGGATGGATGGATGGATGGATGGATGGATGGATGGATGGATGGATGGATGGATGGATGGATGGATGGATGGATGGATGGATGGATGGATGGATGGATGGATGGATGGATGGATGGATGGATGGATGGATGGATGGATGGATGGATGGATGGATGGATGGATGGATGGATGGATGGATGGATGGATGGATGGATGGATGGATGGATGGATGGATGGATGGATGGATGGATGGATGGATGGATGGATGGATGGATGGATGGATGGATGGATGGATGGATGGATGGATGGATGGATGGATGGATGGATGGATGGATGGATGGATGGATGGATGGATGGATGGATGGATGGATGGATGGATGGATGGATGGATGGATGGATGGATGGATGGATGGATGGATGGATGGATGGATGGATGGATGGATGGATGGATGGATGGATGGATGGATGGATGGATGGATGGATGGATGGATGGATGGATGGATGGATGGATGGATGGATGGATGGATGGATGGATGGATGGATGGATGGATGGATGGATGGATGGATGGATGGATGGATGGATGGATGGATGGATGGATGGATGGATGGATGGATGGATGGATGGATGGATGGATGGATGGATGGATGGATGGATGGATGGATGGATGGATGGATGGATGGATGGATGGATGGATGGATGGATGGATGGATGGATGGATGGATGGATGGATGGATGGATGGATGGATGGATGGATGGATGGATGGATGGATGGATGGATGGATGGATGGATGGATGGATGGATGGATGGATGGATGGATGGATGGATGGATGGATGGATGGATGGATGGATGGATGGATGGATGGATGGATGGATGGATGGATGGATGGATGGATGGATGGATGGATGGATGGATGGATGGATGGATGGATGGATG